>NC_054406.1:833680-1113764 GCF_017976425.1 Toxotes jaculatrix
TCATCCTGCAGTTTCAGCTCCACTGAACCCATCGGTCAGGATACGTCCAAACATCACGGCCCCTTCAGATTCATACGGAGACGTATGAATAATTCACACGCAGTCTTATTACGACACAACTCACCGTAACTGAGACATTACGTTTTCAGGGTGAAAGATAAATCACCGTCCACATCAAATTCGATCTCTTTCCTCCCCCGGCTGAGCTCTGACCTTTTTCAAACACCAACACAAAATCGAATGTCATTTTACTGTCATTACAAAAACACAGACGATGGGAGGAAGCATGGTTCAGCACAGGAGGGACAACCCCTCAGGTCAAGACTCTGCAGTCTGCCTGCACCTGAGGGACAAGGGACCGTCCTTCAGGGACGGCAGTGTACGTATTCTGGATAGGGAGGACAAGTGGTTTGAAAGAGGAGTGAGAGAGGCGATCGACGTTAGAGAAGCCATCCTTCACCAGAGGAGGAGGTCTACGACACCACTTATCTCCCGCCCACTCGTGTGACTCCAACGAGCCAAACCACTGACGTTACCACGTCCAGGAGCGCCAACGAACCAAGTGACGCCAATGTCTGTGACAACGAGCCCACGGAGGTTAAATACCTGGGACTCCTGACCAGTCAGTCAGAACTGAAGAAGCGAAAGATCTTCCAGCTGCCCTGGATTCAGCTCTTCCTGGAAAAGTTTCTGCTCTGTCAGACGCGTCTCCCTCAGCTTCTTTAGCAACAAATAGAAGAATCTGGTCATTATGTGTGATGAACAAACTCTTTGTTCAATTTAATTAAACAAAACATTTCAAAAAGTCAATTATCTCTTTAACAAGAATGATTCTTTCTAAATGAGATTAAAAAAATAAAATAACTGCCAACAGTTATAAGATCTGATGTAAATTCGTGAGAAGAAGAAAAAATGTACAAATCAGGAAAAAAGAAAAAACATGAACTTTCACATAATGGCACCAGTTTCAGATCCAGAAAACCTGCTCCATGGAACACACATCTTTTTTCTGTCTTATTAATCTGTGGCTGACAGCAGAGAGGGTTAGGGTTAGGGGACAGGAGACCAGAAACGCTGAGGTTCATAACCTCGGCATTAACCCACAGGCCACTGTGACACTGCTCTGTTCCTTCACTGAAAACCAACGGAGCTGGTGTAATGAGAGCTTTCTGCAGGACGCCAGCCTCTAAGTAGCTCTTTGATTTGCCTTGTTCTGTTTATCTTGTTTATTGTAACAGCAGTTCAGCCGCTGCAGTGAAAACAATGAAAAAAATAAAGGCAATTCTGTAAGAAGAGCACTTTCTTCTCTCCAACACAGCCTTGAAATGTAGCATTAAATCCCACTTTACATCCTGTGACATGTATTAGCGTTCTTTCTTTTCCAGGCTAATGTCGACATGAGCCCTGCCTGATGCCCTGAAGCCGCTCTGCTTTCTGTGCAGCGTCAAACGCATCCGTCTCCACTCTGTGCCATTAACAGTGAATGGGGTGATTTTCCTTCATTGCAGCTGAGCAAGATATCAATACGGCTCCCTCAATTATCGACACCGTGCAGCTTGCGGCCCAGACAGTGACGGAGGAGGTTTGACCCCCTTAAATCCTCCATCCACAGAGCTCTCTCCACCTGTGATTTGTGCAGGAGGAGCCGTGGAGGAAAAATGATGGAGGCCCCATAATTGTTATCTTCCTCCGCCGTTACTTACTGCAGGTAATAGTGTCCCCAGACAGAAGCTCTTTAGGAGCCACAGCTGATTGTGGCGTCTAATACAGCGAGGATGGATGTGGCCAAGTCTAAAGGCGGAGACGTTCCAAGCCAAAGTCTCTCCATGATAGTGTGTTTAAGAACTGAGGCACACAGCCTATAAGCTTTAATGAAATGTCCCCATTTCACCCAGATTTGCTTCAAATATATTCCTGCAGAGTTTCAGCTGTGGATGAATCACCGGAAACAGATGAGTCAGTGTGTGTGCGTGTGGATCACATGTTCACACCATTTCACAGTGAGTTTTTAAAGATGTTTCACCTCACGTGTTAATTCTCCGACAATGGACACGTGAAAACATGGATTTCACATGTGCTTAGCATGTGGCTGGTTACCCAGCACAGTGAACCGTGCAGGTGGCAGCAGACATTGCACTCGACACTTCTCAGAAAGCAGAGAAATCATTGGTGTTAAGTAACTGAGGCAGATTACAAATCATCAGAGACTCAGAAGAGAACAGCTGCTTCTTCAACACGAAGCAGATCTTATCGTCTTACGTCGTCTTGGCACATTTATCTGTTCTTTTTTTTTTTTTTTTTTTTTACCTGTAGTATTCAGTTATTTGACAGAGACAACAGTCACTGAGAGGTGAGTCTGAGTTTGGCTGTTTCACCTCTTATTTTTGGCCAAATGTTAAAAATGTACTCAAATTATAATTAATCTCATAAAATGAATGTAAATAATTAGAGAATAAGACAGAACAGAACGTGTGAACAAAGCTGTTTATGTTGTTTCCACTGCTTTAAATTAAATGCAGCTTCACTGTGGACACACAAACAAAATGTCACCCTTCTGTGTTTATGGATGGGTTGACTATAAAATTCTCTTGAGCCCCGAACTACAATCAATACGGTGAAAGAAAAAAAAAAAAAGCAGACAACAGAACGGCCGAGGGATCAATGCAGACATAAAGATGGCAGCAGTGAAGAGTCCTAATGTTCACGTTGAGTTATAATCAAGCCACAGCTTTGCCTGGCCCATGGAAGGCTGGAGGACGCTGAGTTCTCTACAGTGGATTCACATAAATGAAGCTTTGAGTTAGATAAAAAAAAACGATGCATGTGGCGGCGGCAGCACCAACACACGCTGAGGATCGCACAACGTGAAGTTTGTCTTTTGTTTTTACCTTGAATTCAGAAAACGCATAAAATCAGATCTCACAAAGTGAAATACAGCGACACAGATTAGTTTCCTACCTCCTAACTGCTGATTAAAGACCCATTAAAACTGACAGCGTTCATCAGGAACACACACACACACACACAAACACACAATCCTCCATCACCCACTGATCAGGTCCTGCAGGAGCTCATCTCCACACGCAGCTCGCCCCGATTATTTCCAATCAAAATTCAAATCACACACAGTCCATCTCCGAGCCTCCCTCACACACACACAGGAATATTTACTTATATGCACACACACACACACACACACACACACACACACACACACACATATATAAACACACACACACACATATATATATAAACACACACACACACACACACACGCACACACCGGGATGCACCAGCTGAATAAAGCCTTATTGATTCTCTCATCCTACGCAGGAACATTACTTCCGAGCCTTGTACTATTATCAGACATAAAAAAATGAAAGATTGAATGCAGGGAGCGCAGTGCCTGACCGAACGCCCACGATGACGCACTCCAACACGCGCTGAGGGGAGGAGGAGGAGGAGGACAAAGAGGGAGGCAGATTTAGGATGCGGGAGAGATTCAGGGGGGAGGAAAAACTAGGAGAAAAACTAGGATCAAGAAGCAGAGGAGGAAGTGAGCGACAGGGAGTGAGGTCAGGCTGATTGTGTCAGTGTCACAGGCCTAACCTGGGGTCGTGCTGTGTTGAAGAGGAAGCTTACACTTTCCAGGACTTTAAGCCATTAATATAAATTGCAACTGCAGAGGAACACTTTCTCTGTGCCGTCCCCAGAAAACCATCACAGAGGGATAAATAAAAGAAAGACAAGCAGCCACTCAGAAACACACATACCTGCAACTGTGGAGCAACAAAGCTTTATCTCTGCTGAATAAATCCTCTGTCTTCCTGCAGCACCACGAGCAGGCAGTGAGTAACTCCATGTGAACAAACGAGGCCTGAGTCCTCTCCCCTCAGCAAACTCTTCTCATCAGGATCCAAACACTCAAAATGAAACACTGATATGTTCACGTACAACTCGTTTAAAGTAGCTCAGCGTCACGTTAGCAGCAAAACTCACACAGAGTGAACAGAGAGAAGAAAATGTCTGCCTGCTCAGGAGAAGGCCAGAGGCAAAACAGGAAGTAAAGCTAGCAGAGGTGCATATATACCTGTCTGTGAAAATAAAACTACACTTCCTCATTAAGCACAGAACATTACCTGAGTGAGAGGGTGTCAAAATACCCCACAGTGGAAATAATAACTCTAAACCTTATTTAAATATGAAATGGATAATCTCTTCCCTTCAAAATAAAGTCTCTGTTACTTAAACATGGGATTTTACACTGCCCCCCCCCAGCACAGCACAGCACCAACACATCTCTGCATCAGTGCAGGACAAACCACTTATTTTAACCGTAATAATGTTTTTATCATGGATCGCTGCAGTTCAGAGCACGCCACATCACCGCTTGTTCCAGTTACAGACTCTCTGACATCTGAGGCAACAGAGAGCTGCCAAAGAGCATTTCAGTCATGGGAAACTGGACAGAAACAATCCAAAGGTACGACTGTTTACTGTGATGGATGATCTGCAGCAAGAGCCAAGAATCTGCAGGTTGATTTTCATAGAAATGAACTTAAACCACGAGCAAATCAATCAAAGAATCGATGGCACAGCTGAGAAACTGAGAATCTGGGATTCTGGGATTTTCTCCCATTAAAAGTTCTTCTTCCTTCTGTTCTCCACAGTTCTCTACAGTACAGCGTTCTCTGTTCCTACGCTCAGACAGCACACTCGAGTTGTGTTTGCTTTAGCTAAGTAGCATCAGCTACTTCATTCATGTTTCATCATTAATTCATCAGCTGTTTGGCTAAAAGCCAAACCTTTCTAACCTGACGCTGTTCACTGACTCCGTGCTCCCTCCTCCACCCCCAGCTGTATCTGTACTGTCATTTGCTGTTAACGGCCATTTTCTTGATGCGCCTGAATTTAAACCTGTTAGCTGTTAGCCTGCTAGCCATGGTACCTCTGTCCATTAATGCTGTGTTTCCATCGCCTGGAGTGGATGTTAGAAACGGGAAAGGTTCCTCTGTCGAAGGAATCCTTTGTCTTTGCTCAACTCCTGATGACTGTCTGACAGCAGAGCGGGTCATGTGTGAGGCAGCCATTTTTACTGCTTCTTTATTATTATTATTAACAAGCTGGCAACATTAAAGCTTTCAGGAATATCCGAGTTTCCTTATTTACAAGTCAAAAACAGATAATTAGATTAACTGTTCTGGTTCTGGTTCCGCTCCGACCGCGAGTTTTTGAAAATTGTAGATTTGAAATGTTTTGATTTAACAAACGAACGGTGAATGCTCCATTTTGTCCTGTTTTCAAAGCCAAATTTGGCAACTTCACTGTGAGGAAAACCTTTTCTAACGTGAGGACCGTGGTGGGTAGAAATGCCGAAAATCACTAATCCCCGCACTAAAATCAACATTCAAGCCAAAGAACTGCTGGACTCACACACTCACCAGCTGTGACTCAAAGAGGAACACAATCTGTGGCTTTCAGAGATGAGTCAGTCGCAACAAAAACTGAACCTCGTGAACTGCAGGGGCTTTGGATTGTGCTGTAAGGGTTTGTTATTTTTGTCTATCAACATCAATCTTCTACAGACTCTGCAGGAGGAATAAAGGAGGACAGACAGAAAGTAGGAGACTACTGAAAGTGAAAAGAGCAGAGGAAAGAGGGAGGAGGCCCAGAGGCCGCTGAGCTGCTGGAGGGAGCAAAAGTGAAGACACAGGAAGAGAATCAGAACAAAGCCAGAGAAAAAGAGAGCAAGGGAGTGAAGTACTCACAGAATGAAGATGACGACACCAGGAGCCGATATCCAAAGATTTCCTCGGATGACGGGAGCCAGTTTAATCTCGGCGGGGTCCGGGACAGACGGTCAGTGCAGAGTATAGGATCCACCAGGGACAGAGCTGGAGAAAAGCTCCGGGGAGAAGACGAATTTTAAAACGTAGAAGTGAAGCTTTGGGGAGAGCTGGAGAGAACCCTGGGATGTCCTCAGTCTGGGTCTCTGCTCTGTCCTCTCCAGATTCAGTCCCTTGCTGTCTCTATCTTTTTTTCCTGTCTGTCGCTTTTTGCTTTTATCTCACACTTGGAGATTGAGTAGACAGCAGGGTAACTTATAGATAGAGAAGCCTCCACCACCTCAGCCTCTCCAAAAAGACAGATCTCGCTCGTGGACAAGATGAAGAAAACACCCGACTGGGGCAGAAACAAACTCAATTACTGATGGACGGAGATAATGGTGTGTATCGGTGGCACCTGCTCTGCCTCCTCTTTCTCTTCCAGTCTGCTTTTCCACCTGACTGCCAAGATTAAGGCATATAATCAAATTCTCTTAATTGGCCCTGATTGTGGCGGCCGGCCAAGAGTCTCTCCTCTCACTCTCTCTGTGCTTCCCTCCCTCGCTCACCTGCACAGTGCAGAGAATGACAATGAGTCCTGGACGGCTGGAGCGCCTGTCAGTCAAGGCTCGGGGCTCCTACAGTCCACTTTACCTGCTGACTCACAACTAGTTGTTATCTTTGCTGTGTTCCACCGCCCTGGTCTCGCCATGCCCCCACCCACCCGCCGCCCCGCCCTCTGCTCCTCCCTCCTATCGATCACACAGAATGATTGACAGGTCCATTTTTAACCCCTCCTCCCTGTTTTTTTTTTTTCACAGTTTCAATTCCTCTTCTGTTTTTTTCCTCTTCCTTTTTCCCTCTTTGTGTTTGTATCTAATCTCTCCTGCTCTTCCTGCCTCTAATCCCCATCTAGATCTGCTGTTGCTAATTGGTTTCAGGTGTCTCTGGCGGCAGTGGGAAAGGAGAGTGGGGAGGGGGTGGCAGGAAAGATTTCACGCCGCCGTTGCCATTAATTAAAAAGATGATTACTCAGAATACAAAGATTAAAGACGATCATAGGAAGCGCCGAGGCCGATAATAACCTGGTAGCACTTTATAACTTCTCGCTCAGCTTATTGAGTGTGTGTTTGTTTCAGTTTGATGAATGTGTGTGTGTGTGTGTGTGTATTCATACATCCAGCAGCTCTCAGCTTCTTAAAAACATGTGGGGAAAAAAGTTTCTGGGAGGTTTCAGCAGGTTGTTGTGGCTACATGGTAGCATCACCTCCTGTGTGTTGACATCTCGAAGAACCTTGTTGAATAAAACCTAAAATTTGTCCCGTTTTTTGTTCAGTTCCTTCAAAACACATTACATCCACTGTGTCGGGGCTTGCAGTTTGTTTCAGTTACAGCTGTTTTTGCATCACAGCATCCAAACAGGATCCAGGAAAAGGAAAAGCCTCCCACAGACTCCCACGTTTCTTATTGACTCAGAAACTTTTAATGGACTTCCATTAAAAACATCCAGGATCCTTTTCTCCTTTACTTTTCCCTTCTTTGCTGTCCTCAGTGCAGCAGCTGGAGACCGCTGAGCCTTTGAACAGATGTGGTTGCCATGGCACCTCTGAGGAACATGTGTTGATTGGCTGCGAGTCGGGAGTCGGGATGGGTGCTGGCGGCTAACGGAGTGCTCAGCAGTGTCACCTGGAGGCCTCACATCTGTGGCATTGTGGAAAATAATGAATGTGGACACCACGTTGAGGATCCAGTGCGAGCTGTAATGACAAGAAGACAGGTTTGGTTTGGATCGCTGAGTTTCTGATCCCATTAATGTGTGAAAACCCTGATGGGTTAGGGTTAGGGCTGATGTTTCGACTTCAGATGAAACACATGGTCTGTGCTTTTCATTTGACCCGTTTGGATTACAGCAGAAAATCCTTCCTGAGTTTATACTTGATGTTTGATATCGTATGTTTTATAGATATAATGGCAGAAGTTCAGAGACAAAATCTGTGTTTTGATGGTGCCTCCACCAGCTCCTGCACCATCATAACTATGCTAACTACTACATCAGTGCTACAACACAGAAAGGCATCAACACCTCTACATCAGCATTACTGCCATTGTGAAAGTCCAGTTACTGAGAACAGCTGTAGTCGGCTGCATCAGACTGAACGGGTGCATTTCATAAAGTGACTGTATGACTGTGGTCTTTAATATGAATATAGATATATGTGTTTAGATCCTCGTCTTTATTCATTATTAATCTTGACCAAACATCATTTCCTACACAGGAATTCATCCTAAAAGCTGCTGTTTGTTGTTTGAAGCAGAGAAATAAGGTTTTCATCTGAGCTGAATGTGTCTCTTCTTCCTGCAGTCACTACAAATCGCTCTGGATAAAAGCATCATCAAAACGTGCTAAATGTTTACCTCCACGCAAGTGAAGAGATTAAAATGTGATCAATTACAAAGAAAGAAAAATCACAGGGAGAAGCAAAGCAGACAGTCAAGATAACGACGACAACAAAGAGGATTATGGAAATCCCAATTTCTTCAAGCCAAAAACAAAAAAGAAAAAGCCCACACAACAAAAACAACATGAAGTTAACAAGTGCAGACATAACTGGAGTCAATAAAAGCATCTAAATAACAACAGGAAGAACATGGTGGGAAACGAACCAACCAAAACAGAACAAGAAGACGCCGAAGCCTGAAAGGAAAACGAAGCCTCGGGGGGAGTGGGAGGAGTAACGAGGTTTCTGTGGAAAACAGCAAAGTGGGAACGAAAACACATGCTCATGATGTACAAATGAGAAAATAACCAAGAGAAGAAGAGAAGAGAGTAGGAGGAGAAATTCAAAGAAACAGTTTGTTTTTAAGTTTGAACTGGGAGACTTCAGTTAACTGATCTGAGTTAGTGGGAGGAAACAAACCGCCGTGCGTGTGGAGACGTCTCATTTATAAATCTGAGCAGTCGCGTGATTAGACAGACTGACGGACAGACTGACGGACTGACCTTGGACCAGGTGAAACTAATGGAGGAGTGTGTGCGTCAGGGTGAGAATGGATCAGATGTTTTGCTCTCACAACACAGAGGTGAAAGTCAACACTGAAAAGTTCTATTTTGTGAATTAAACCCACAAAGAGTGTCAGAGCCACAGGCTGCCCCTCACTGACAGCAAACCAAACCAAACACACACTCTGGCCTTGTATGTCTGCACCGTCATGGTTGGTTCATAAAATGGGATCTTAAAGTTCAAGAAGTAAAAGAAATGACATTTAGACACGAAGGTCTGATTTCACTCACACTGAAACGGGAATAAATAAAACTCCTCTGAGTCAGAAGAGTCAGAAACAATTTCAGATGAAACCTCCAGGATTCTGTTTCTTCTTGAAACTGAACGGACTGAAGGTTTCAGCGACTTCAGGTCTGTGCTCCTCGACCTGGAGCTTTCCGTGTTTAGAGGCAGAGAGTGCTGGGACCACGTCTCTGTGCATCTCTGCTGGTTTCCATATCTGTTAGAGCAGTGCTCATATTCAGATCCGACCCCTGCACTCAGATACAAAACTCTGCCGAGCTGTGCGAACAGGCCTGTGTGCTCAGGGAGGGCTCACTTTCATATCTCTATAAATATGATTGTTGCCATGACATTAGAAAGACAATGGTGTCCTTCAGTGCGGTGCGGTGCTGGGGGTTACAGCGTGGGCGTTTGCTGAGTGTGGATCTGGGTGGTTTGGTTTGTTAGGTGCATCATTCAGGGGGTGAAAATAAGGGTTTGAGGTTTGGAAGTTGGTCGATCCTTCGAGCGCTGGGATAGATTCAGATTTTGGTCATAACTACCAAATAACTGAGACGTCAGTCTGACTGCAGCCAAAGCAAGTGTGCTGTTAGAAAAGTTCTACAGCGACAAATTAATAAACAGTGAAAAAAGCATTAAATAATAATAATAATAATAAAAAACTTTCAGAGTGCATGTATCAGTACATGTAATTTAGGTTTACAACAGTCATTCTTGTTCTATCAGTGACACGAAGCTCAGAGGCAGATTTCCACAGGATCATGAGACCCCTGGTACGTGGATCTAAAGCGTCCAGGAGTCAGAGTCCTGTGTGGCATCAACCTAAAACCCTCTGAGGTCTGTACGTCTGAAGCCTCTGAGGCATTTCTAACACAGAATATCACAGAATTTTAGGTTGAATTTTACATTTAGCGTGATAGTAGTTTCCTTCCATAACGCTCTGAGTGTCGGCTGCATAGAAATGAAGAATGTGAATTACATACTGTACATTATATACAAGAGGAAAAGAGCGAGTGTGTGTGTGTGTGTGTGTGTGTGAGAGAGACCCACTACAAAACTGGAGAACGAGAATAATTACAGTACAATTTCAGTAGACGTGCTCTGAAAACACGCAGTTGTCGCACTGTTTGAAATGATTGTGATTACTGTGATTCAACATGTGAGGACAAACTCAGTTTCACTGTAACCTGCACTAGAATTATCATTAATACCCAAACAGGGAGGATGAAGAGCGGAGCTGTTTAACGGAAAGGAACTGAACGCTCCGGCTTTTATCTCCATTACAGTGAGCTGACTCAGACAGACAGCTCGGTGCTGCTTTACTGCTGCAGAGTAACGTATTGCATAATATCACCTGTAGCGTGCGCTGTGCTGTATGACAGCTACGGGAGAATAACAGGAAAAGTCAAACTCGCTGTTGCTTTTCAGGACCCAGCCTGCGGACACGCTCCCATTTCAAACCTTTCACAACCTCGAGACAACGGCCCAACATCACAATATGCAAAGACTGGTTTGTTACAAGGACAATCATCAGCACGGGTTCAAATTCTCACCCCAGATTCACCTTGGTTACTCGATACATTACTGGACATAGTGGAAGCCAGCAAAAAGCCCCGGTAGTGGTAGGTGCTTGCTAATTAGCAGTGAACAGCTGAGGCTGATGGGAATTTTACCAGGTGTGCAGGTATCTGGTCATAAACCAAAGAACAGCACAGATTAAAATGTTGATCTGATGACGATCAGAGGATTATCAAAGTTATTTCCGTCCTAAGAGGAACATGAATGTCTCAACCAAAGTCCATCGCAATCTGTCCAACAGCTGATGAGACATTTCACTAAAAAACAAAAATGTGAACCTTATGGTGGCACTAGCAGAAAAATCTGAGGTCTCCTTCAGTGCCACTGAATAGTAGTAGAGTTGTAACACAAACAGCTGGTATTTGCATTTAACCCCAGACAACTTGGACCAAACGTCCCCTGTTTTTTTGTCCTGTTTTGGAGACCCCACTCTCCCGAGGAGGCTTTGAGCCTCTGCTGCATTATGTTGATGTGATGTAACACGCAGGCTGCCAAACGCAACAACCATCTCTCTGCAGTGTTTCAGCCCAAGGTCATCTGTCAGCAGCGTTCCGGGCACTGTAACACTTTTCACTAACTGTCCTGGTTACATAACGCCATCAGAACGCCATCATGGCTGCAGCGAGCGCCGCCTCGACGGGGGGCGGCCTGGGCACAATGCAGCAGGCCGTCTGTGTGATAGCATTGTGGGGACTCGGTTTGCATGTGAAGACACAAATCATCTGTTCTTTCCTTGGATAACTCAGACAGACATGACTCACATCTGTGACATAGATTTGATCAAACTTCAGTGTAATGCTTCAGAAGCTGCGGTTTGTTCGCAGCTCAGCTGAAAGCAACGGGTTTTTAAGCGTTACCATTTTAAAGCCATTGACCTGTGGTGTGTTTAAACGAACACACTGAGCGAACAGCTAACGCAGCCGAACTGCACGGTCAGACTCTTCACCGCTTCCTGAGCCAGAGGCTCAAAGAGCTGCTAAGAGTCCACTTCAT
Source organism: Toxotes jaculatrix (assembly GCF_017976425.1). Lineage (NCBI taxonomy): Eukaryota > Metazoa > Chordata > Actinopteri > Toxotidae > Toxotes > Toxotes jaculatrix. The sequence goes on from NC_054406.1 coordinate 845,361, forward strand.
TCTTAGAAAGTTGCAGGTGTGCAGGGTGACTGACAGGTCTCAGGGCCGTGTAGGGTTGTTCTGACGCAGCATCAGAGGCACTGACAGCTGGATTGGACATTTTCCACCACGTTCTTAAAATGTCACAGCTGCGGTTTTTAAAAGCCGCTGGTCTACATGTAATTTTATTTAAAGCACAGGCATGTGTGAGTGTTTTGCCACATACTGTGTGAATTACATGGTATGAAACTTCAGTGTAGACCCTGCAGTACGATACATGCCATTCCTGCATTTAAAAAATGTCACTGTGAATTTATGAATTTTTTTGTCAGCTGAGCTACAACGTTTAGCTTTTTAAACTCTTGTGCTTTTATTTTGGAAGCTACAGGCTCAAACAGGAGTCAGGTTTGTGTGTAACTGTGCAGCAGTGTTGTGTTGTCATGATGTGACAAGACTTTTTTTATTATGGTAATTAACATTATGACAAAACATCCCTAATTAAGCAAATTGACAGGATGACAAAAAAAAAACTAAATAAATAACCTGCTCATCCTGTGGAGCTTCACAGGAAGCTGGATTCTGTCCCAGCATGCATCAGCCAAAAGACTGAATTAATGCATTTACATAACGAAACAGGACGTGATTCTGGATTCTGTTGTCACGGTTAACGTTAACATCCATCCACCCCGACCTCCTCCTCCCGCCATAATTACTATGGACACTACAGGATGCACAACAACAGAACATAACTGTAGTTGATCAGGAGCTGCTGCACAGACGGTCTATGGGGTCATTTTTTTTACAGGAGCGTTTTTACCAGGAAACATTCGGAGGATTCAGACGATTCCTGTCAAACGTGTGACGTCTCTGTTCAACACAACTTGTTTTCTGTGTAAACTTTGTGCCACATCAGCAAACATTCGCCTCACGCTGTTTCCTGCGTAAACTTTGCTGCGCTCTTTGTTTGTCCTGCTCTGATCCTCTGAGACATGAACCATCTGTGACTGAAAACCTTCTCCCTGAAATGTAATGAGCGACCGAGCGAAGTGACTTTTTACAGCTCGTGAACCAGTCAGATCAAAAGCTCACACACAATCAGGATCAGCTTTCAAAGCATCGGCCTGACACTCTGAGCCTTTGTAACATCACCAAAATGTTTGAGACCTCTGGTTTGTGTCCTCGTCGGCAACATGTTGGTACTGATTTAACTTCCTCTTCAACAAATGAGGGACGCAGTGAATCATGGACACAGCTACAAAAAATCCTCTCCACAGGAAGGACAAATATTTTTCACTGACGCTCAGATGAAAATACGAGTTTCAGAAGTTATGCCAATAACACGTTTTCCAGATCCTGCAGACAAAACGTGGTCTGAAAGTTCCAGGGCAGCATCAGATTCACACTTTGTTCACTTTCAATCTAAGATTTTACTTTGAATATGAATTGGATTCATGTGAATAGATGTTATCAAGCCACCGGCCATTTTTATTACAAAAATTAAAGCTGAGCAAACGTTTGCTGTGACTGAAACTGGAACTAAAACAAATGTTCATTTTCGATGCTGCGATGTAAATTAATGGTTTTATAAGATCAAATTATTTTAATAAATGTGTTTTGAAAGAATAATTACGATGGCTTCCTGTAGTCACAGGACAGCAGGACCTTACATCTCACCTGTCTTTGTTTGACAGATGTGCCAGCTGTGTTTAAAAATGATTGTCTTCCATTCAGGCTGCAGCCTCTTTGTGCGTCTACGGCCCTTTGGTAATTTCATTTCACCCGTCCAGTTTGACTGAAAGGAGACAGCCTCCAATTAAAAACCGCCATTTTATCTCCCCCTGCGCCGCCAATCATCTCTCACACGTCCACTCCGTAAAACGCTGCCCACACACGCTTTAATTACGACATAAAAGTACGAGGCCTGACATTTCTCTCTCCGCCCGACATAAACTGTGACGGCTCATTCTCGCCCGCCGACAGCAGCCATATCCGTCGCACGAATGGCTTTTCAACCGGCGGTGATCGAGTTTCTAGCTGATGTCATCTGACGTGTAAGACATGATGAATGCTCCTCCCTGTACGAGCTGGGCAGAGGACAGGCTGGGGGTGAGGGGTGATGTATGGTTGTTGGCATCATGTAGGTCAATAAACTGAAGTCACACAGAGACAAAAGAGACGCAGGAAATGCTGCTGACTGAGATCTGAGCTCCCGATATCATCTGACGCCATCTGCAGAGAACGTACAGCTCCATCAGTCACCAGCGTGTTCTTACATTCAAATTAAAATCCATTTCCTGTGTTTTCTCCTGCTATTTTACCGCGTTGCTGGTTTCCTTTCACTCAAGGACGCAGTCGTTATCATTCTCTATGTCTCTCGCCCTTGCTGTCAGTGCCTCTGTATTCCTCTCTTACTCTCCGCCTTTGTTCTCCTTCACTCAGGTCATCAGAAAATCTTCAAACAACAGAAGAACAGCGCAGATGAAGCATCTCGCTCTGAATACTGTGGCTGAGTATTTGTGTGTCTTCCTGGGGTGTACACGTTCCACATCTATTCTTTTGATCAACAGACTTCGAGCTGGAAAAAGTAAACGCACTAATCTTTTCTGCTCAGACTTTTTTTTCCCCGGCGGTTTTGTATGTAGCAGGTCTGCGTTAGTACACACAGCCTCAGCTGCACACACGCTGCCTCCCGGCTACTTGGCTTTTATGTATTAACAAGCTGACTAAGCAACCAAAACAGAAGCATTACAATGATAAACAGTGGGACCAGCTCCCTGCACACAGTCACTTCCTGTATGTGTTGAACTGCTGCTTGTAAGAATTCAGGAGACAGATGTGGTCCAACACACGCTGTGTGGGTAGATTTTCATTTGCTATAAAATAATAAAACACACACGGAATCAACACACTGCTCACACGCGTCTATTAATGTTTTAAATGTTGTTTTGCATCTGTTTTCGTATCCAGGACGGATTCAGATCTGGTGACCGAGGTGGACGGAGACACCTGAAGTCCACTTAACCAGTTTGAGACGACTTTGGTTTTGTGATGTGGATCACAAACTGCTGGAAGTGTGGGTGAGCCTGTCCCCACTGCAGCCTCAGATCTCTGGTCTTGGCTGACAGGACCGGACCCTGACGTGGACTCTGCTGCTGTAGTCCGTCCACGTCAGGGTTGGACGTGTTATCCACCCTGAGATGCTTCTCTGCTCAGCACAGTTGTAAAGAGCGGTTCTCTGAGTTAGCATAGCCTTTCTGTCTGCTCCAACCAGTCTGACCTTTGACCTCTCTCATCAACCAGGTGTCTCCGTCTTCAGACCGTCGTGTGTGAGAATCCCAGGACAAACCCCCGCAGATCACCAGCTCGTCCATGATAGCGCACTCACAAGGGTGAGAGCGTCAGCTGACGTGAAACAAAGCCGAACTGAGCAGGTCAAACAGCAGGTGGACACTTTGAATAATGACGTTTTCTGTCAGAGTGAAATGACCCAGGACAGACGCACTGGCTTTGATCATTAACCTTCATCTTACTGGACGTGAGCGACGAATAATCGATCGTCTCTCAGCTGCTCGTCACTGCTCTTCTCTGCTGCCGGGGTGAGGACAGAGACACACAGCTGCTGGTTCTGTGTCGGTGGAGTCACAGTGCATTTGAATGTGAAAAGGTGCTGCTGATGTGTGTGTGTGTGTGTGTGTGTGTAGGTTGCAGCAAACATCCCGGTTGGAATATGAAACAGACTGAATGTTTTCTCCTTTGTGTTGCGTCGCCTGCAGTCTCTCACTGAATACACTCATAAACACACGCATTCAATTTTACACACATGCACCTACAGACGTGTAGGCAGGCACACACATGTATACACACACGTATACACACACTTATGCAATCAAATGATCATTTCCATACACGTACATGTACACACACTCTTTCATGTTTAGACAGGAACTGAAAACACGCACAAACACCTGCAGCCCCTCGTCGCTGCTGACGCTCACACAGAACAAACGTTGACTCCATCAGCCGGCACCCGTCACCCGCAGTGACAGCAGCAGGCTGACGCTCGCTGGAATGAAGCGCGCATACATTAAATCTGGAAACACTCACCCCAGCCAGTGTCTGATTATCTTTCCACCCACCACTCTCACATCTGATCGCTCTGATTCTCATAATAACACACTCATCACTCCCATCGTTCAAATCCAGAGAGGATACGCTGCTGTACACCTGACAGAGAACAGAAGCGCTGTCAAAATTACTCTCTAAAAGCTATCAAAGGTCAGAACAATGGTGAACATCGGTGATGTAAGTACTTCTTCTCCACGCGTTTCCATCATTCAGAGCTGCCTCAGTCCTGTGTTAACTTTATTTTCCACCGCTCTCCTCGAGAAGACACTCAGCTCAGTGCATGTAAACGCCGGCTGCCTAAACACTGAATTATCCCGTTCCACAGTGTGGTTCAGTGGTGACACCCCCCGAGAGACTGTTTGTCAGAGGGTGCCGTCAGCAGCACTTAAGTACACATAATGCACATTATCAAAGCAAAGAACGTCCTCAAGGCATGGCCTACTGCGCTTTACACAGCACTTATGCATGTGTAGCAATGGATATAAAATCAAGGTACCAGTCATGTGCATAAAAGAAGAAAAGAAAAGAAGGAGCGCTGTGAAAGGAAAAGTATTTTTCTGTCGTATCGCCGGTCATGTCCCTGAAACTCGCCAGCTCCACTGCTGAGATGCAGGGATGCAGAAACGAATCCATTTCATCCACTTTATTAATTCCACCTCTGAAACAGCCTGTTTAAAATATCAGTCGGCACACGCAGACTTGTAGTTTGGCTTTCAAATGTTTGTAGAGGAAGGGAACTGTAGTGATCAAGAGTTTACAGCCGTTACAATAACTATAAGACATCCACCAGGTTTAATAAAGAATAAAAACCAGTGTCTGTTCAGATTCCTTACACTGCGCCTGCATAATCCACCTCTGTCCAAATATTTGCTCAACTTGTTCCACATAAACATATTTTAGGCCACACACACGGCTTCCATTCATGGCTGCATGTTGAGCTGCACTGATTAAAAATATCAAACAGCTTTTAAAAGCATTTAAAAGTCTCTGTCTGGTTTCACTTGTTTACCAGTTGCAACCAATATGAAACGCAGCAAACGAGCCAGCGGCGGTTTATCTGGGGTGACTGCGAGGCGTCCTGGAATAATGCCTGAACGCTCCCAGCTGATATTCTGGTTTTCTTGTTTTTCTGTCACGGGGCTGGGGCCTGGGGCTGAGAGACTGGGGTCAGACTTTTTTGGTGCATGTGCAGACTCCCTGACATCTGCGCTCATCTGGCTCCATCTATCAGTTTTTACAACTTTACTTCTGAAATCAAAAAGACAAACGAGCGATTTCATCAAATTACAGACGAAAACAGAAAAAAAAGACAAAATCTGACTGTAACATCGAATCACAGCTTCCTGCACTCACACGTTTACACCGAGCACCTGTGCAGTCTCAGTCTGAGTCCAGGTAAGTTCCTCCTCAGCGGTTTGACTCAGCAACACACACCTCATTCACCTGGACTCAGCAGTTAACCAGGCAGACACGACGAAGGAACACGAGCCGCCGAAAGCTTCGTTAACAATCGCTCTGCTGTTTCCAGCTCAACCAAACAATTAACAAACATTTTGTTGCAAACTGAGCCACAGGAGGTTTTAGGACGCGAGCACTTTTCATCTGATGAATAATTTATCATGTGAATGAATCAACTTCCTGCCTGCTTTCTGTGTGTGTGTGTGTGTGTGTGTGTGTGTGTGTGTGTGTGTGTGTGTGTGCGTGTGTGTGTGTGTGTAACTGCAGCGATCAGGTTAATAGTGTACCACTGATGTTCAGCTGTTAACACCAAGCTAACTGTAGCATGACTGGCGTTTATGAGGCTGATGCAAACAGGGTCTTGGTGTGTGTGTGTGTGTGTGTGTGTGTGTGTGTGTGTGTGTGTATGTGTATGTGTGTGTGTGTGTGAATGCATCTGTGTTTTTACCTGGGTTAAAATTAAAAAGTTGAAGGGGAGGATGATGAGTATGGAGGTGGTGTGTGTGTGTGTGTGAGTGTGTGTGTGTGTGTGTTAGTGTGTGTGTGTGTGTGAGTGTGTGTGAGTGTGTGTGTGTGTTAGTGTGTGTGTGTGTTAGTGGGGCTGATGAGGCTGCAGAGTGATGGATGGAGAGAGGGCTGGAGGGATTATCAGGATTCAACCCTCAACTGTCGATTTTATGTCAAGCCCGACGCCTGCATGAATGTGTGAGTGCATAAGTGTGTGTGTGTGTGTGTGTGTGTGTGTGTGTGTGTGTGTGTGTGTGTGTCTGGCTGAGTGGCTGATGGTGTAAATGAGTGATGGCTGCAGGAAAGAAGAGGGAACAGGATGAGAAGATGGGAAGTGTGGACAGCAAAGGGAGGTCAGTGCCTGAGAAAAGGAGCACGAAACGTCTGATGGATGGTCGTCCGAAAAGAACGGCAGGCGAGGTGAGAAGGAGGGAAGGAGGGAAGGAGGGAAGTGACGGCGGTGATGGATGAAGGAGCACGGCCACAGAGAGGACGAGAAGAACAGAAAATGAGGCGAAGGAGAAGAAACGATAGACAAAAAGGGATAAACAGCAGCAGAGGAGAGCAGGAAAAGAGCAGCCCCCTCCCCCTCACTCCCCCCCTCTCCTTCCAACACACACACTGTCACACACACTTACCCATCTGCTTCTCCTCTCCCTGGGTGAGCCAGCGAACGAGACCGCCGGTCGCAGTCCCGGCGCACTTACGGCAAGAAGAGAAGAGCGAGGTAGGAGAGAGTGGAGAGAAAAGAGAGAGAGCACAGCACAGCGGTAGTCCCTCGACCGGGCTGCGAGTGAGCGAGCAGAGCGCCGGCACACACCTCTGCACCGGAGGAGGAAGGAGAGAGGGAGCAGGAGAGAAAGGAGGTGCAACAGACAGAAATCCCAGGTTTACTCCAAATCCACCTGAGGGACGGATCTTCAGCTGATGGTGGTTAAACACACACACACACAGACACACACCAGCACACACACACACACGCTCCCTCGCTGAGCGCTGTCGCAATGACACCGACGGCCGAGGCTCCTCAGGCTGACGGTGCGAGAGGAGAAGCCAACACACCGCCGTCCGACGCCTCCTCCTCCCGGCTCTCCCTCTGTTTGCCCTCCCGCTGCTGTTTGTCCCGTTTATCCGAGCGATCAGTGACACACACACACACACACACAGAGAAAAGAACAAAGCTTTTCCTCCTCTTCTTCTTTTCTCCCGCTCTGTTGCTGCTGTGAAGTGTCTCCTGTCTCCGTGTCCTTCAGTGTGGGACTGAGTGGCTGCTGCTCCACAGTGCAGAGGCTGGACCGCATTCAGCTCTCTCCCTCTCTCTCTCTCCCCCTAACTCCAACCCCACTCCTCTCTCTCTCTCTGTCACTCCTCTCTCTCTTCTCTCGCTGAAGGTCCCCCCGTACCTCTCCCCTCCTTCAATCCACTCTCACCTCTCTCCATCATTCTGTCTCCGTCCACCTGTTTCTATGCTCAGTTTGAATTGATGCTCAAGCCAAAGTAAAAGTGCGGCACTCAGCCGCTGCGTCACATCAGCTGACAGCCATCGGTTTCCACCTGCATCGGTCAGCTGATCCACAGGAGAAGGTCTGATCTCAGCCTTATTCCTGAGGAGCCAGGTTTTGTCCATCAGTTTGGTGGATGGGTCAAAGTGCGACATTACCCATGAGCCTCGGCCATCGTTGCCATGGAAGAGGCACCTTGGAAGTTTGGTCACTGGGTCAGATGAGCTTCTTCTCAGGGCTTCACAGCTCGGCGTAACTTTAATCCACGGAAGAAAAACAGTCAAACAGAAAGAGGCGCCACCTAGTGACACAACCCAGTACTGTACCAAAGCAACATTACCACACGAATGTCTTTTTGATCAGTGAAGCTGTAAATCCACCAATAAATGATTAATCATGACACTAATAAAGAAATAACCACAGTTCCTGAGGTGCATCCAGTCACCAAGCTAAGAGTTCCTCCACTAACAACAACCCACGACCCTGAGACATGGAGTCTCCACCATCGCTCCACCGTCTCAGCCAAGCTTCACTGGAATACAAATTCAAACAGAAGCTGTGTGTGTCTCTGGTTGTGTCTCTTTGTTAGTGTGTGTATTTCTCTTGTGTATTTTCCTTCCACAAACGCTCACATGTAAATTCATGTTTTAAAAAAGAAAAACACAAACACAGATGGCTGTTCAGAGTATGATTCCCAAATGACATGACCACACACTTCTACTGTACACACACACACGCACACACACACACACACACACACACACACACACACACACACACACACACAGTGAGGCAGAGTCCATGGTCAGTTCTGTGAAGGTAAACAGTGCAGTACTGACAGTGGTAGAGCTTCAGCAAGAAATCACTCACCAGGGGATCTGTGTGTGTATGCGTGAGTGTGTGTGTGTGTGTGTTTTTGTATGCGTGAGTGTGTGTGTGTGTGTGTGTGTGTGTGTGTGTCTATGTGTGTGTATGCACATTTGAGGCACTGCATAAAATCTCCATCTTAATTCATTTTTTTCTATTTGCTTTTTTTCTGCCTTGGGGGCAGAAAAATTCCTCTGAGCTGAAACACTGAGAATCGAAGTGAAACCAAAACTTCCAGCGACTTTTTCCACAAGTGAGAAAACCTCATACCTCTGCTCTAACAATAATTATGCGATGAACACAACCTGTCACAGGCTAAGGCCTGAACTACAGCCCCAAGTGAGTTAGTCCGTTAGTCGATTGACTGAAAATTAAGTGGCAGCAGTTTTGTTCATGGAATAATCGTTATGCTCATTTTCTACGACGGAACGTTGCTCGTGTTTCCAGCTCGTCAGATGGATTTTAAAAAAATCCATCAGGAAGTTCCCATGTCCATGTTCATGCCAAAATCCTGCTGCCCCAGACAGCCGCTAGATCACCAAATGTGGATTAATCCACTGCTGAAAATAGTCCCCAGCAAAGTCACTGCTTCCTCCTGTTTGTTGGATAAAAACTACAACGAGCAGGTGTTTCTGGGAATCACTGAGCCTTTTTAAAACTGTATATTTGCGAGGTGTGTCTAAAGATTTCTGTCTTCAGTGGGAACCAGCGGGCTCAGAGCTCAGAGCCACAGACTGAAGAGGGAAATTAAAAACTGCTGAGACTAACTGAGCTGGTTTGAGTCTTTTCAAGGGATTTGTTGACAGTAAGAGACATGAGGCAGTCTGATGCTTTAAACACTGTTTCTTGCAGCATATATGTAGCATACAGTTCATGTAACATGCTGTGTGTGTGTGTGTGTGTTAAAGGGAATAGCTGATCACACAGGGACAGAGCTCATAAACCTCCTCCACAGCCTCCCTCACTTTCTGTTAACCTCACCTCGCTCGACCCCCTCCCTCTTGTCCTCTCTCATCCTTTTCTCCCTCTCTCTCTCTAGCTTACACTGCACTATCTCCGTCTCTCTCTCGCTCCCCGTTCATCTATCTCTGCCATTTTCTTCTGTCTCCCTCTAAACAGAGGGCTCCCTGGGGTATATAGTGTGCAGGAGCAGCCCTGCCCCTCCCACACACACGCACACGCACACGCACACACACACACACACACACACACACACACACACACACACACTCATCACATTTTCCCATCCTAATCCAGAAAAATCAGCCGTGCAGAGACGATCTCTCCATCAATTCAGATGTACGGTGTGACTGAGAATATCGTTTATTAAAATAAAAATAGAAATAGATAAAAATCATCTATTTTTATTTATTTATTTTTTCTACAATATAATTTATGAGTCAGAACAGGAGCTTCTCATATCTGCACTCAAACATGTTTGTCTCTTTTTCACATCCTTGAAGAAATAATAAAGCTTCAAAGCTAAAGCACAGGCATTACATCAAACAATAAGAACAAACAACATCCTAATGACTGAGTGATTTCTGAGAGAGACAAACAGTTGTGCTCATTCTGATTCCTTTAGAGAAACACAGTTGTTTTTTAGTTCAGATCATCATATTAACTGGGTATCACCTCGTTTTTAATCTGGCTCTGAGCTGGTAAAACGTCAGGAGTCTTTGAACATCAGTGTTAATCTATAATCAGTAATATTTCCACATGAATTTGGTCAAAACTAAACTTTAAAGTGCTCAGAAAGAAAAATGAAAACGTGAGCTCATGTGCGATAGTGGAAAGCCCTGGAACAGCTACTAAATGTTCCCTCTCTTTTAGCTCTGTTTTTGGTCTCCACCAGCACCTGAGGGAAATATATAGCTGCTAAATGCTGCTCCATGTTCACCAGCTGCTCTCTGACTGAGTGTGTCTGCTGCTTGCTGCTCAGCAGGAAGTGGACAGAGGGTGTTTTTACAGATGTTTCCCTGAAAACATCTGGCTGCTGCTAAGGCTGAACACGACACTATGAGTGAAGCAGGACAGTAAACAGATGAACAATGAGCTGAAACTCACTGTGAAGCTCAGTGTTATTGGATTTTATGTTGATTATAATTAGATTACAGCTGATTTAGGCCTGAAATGGAGAATATTCTCAACCCGTGAACAAAGTTTGTAATAAGGAGGTGAAGAAATGTAACAGCAGAGTTGAACCAGTATGAACACACAGACTGGTTGTTAATCCCAGTCTGCAGCTCTCTGACAGGCTGCTGCTGATTAAGATAAACTGCTGCTGCTGCGTGTTATTGACAAACAAAATCACATCTGGATGTTTCTGCTGAGAGTGCGATGTGAACGATGATGCCTCTGGACACTGCTCTTACTTCACGATTTCTCTTCACTCTCACGAATGAAATGAAACTCTCCAACACGTGACTCCATCTGTTGGCACCATCTCATGCACAACAGCAGCATATTTCTATATCTAGGAATTTTAAAATGACACCTTCTCTTGCGTAACTCCCGGGAGCAGACATGAAAACAAATGAGTGCTTGTTGGAAAAAGTCCGTAGCGGTTGCTGTATAATTAAGAAGTGTTCAGTGATCAACTCCCTGTAATGATTTTCCCCCTGTGATGGACTTCAGGCACTTTGGAAACGAGCTCACCCATGACTGCTTCTGGCAAATTTGCAGTCACAGCAGCCAAAAACAGTTTTTTTTTTTCCAATTGTTTGTGCAGCAGATTACAAACCAGACTTATCCCTGGATAAGGAGTGAGGGATGACAGTGGGAAGGAGAGGGGGAAACTGAGGAGGTGAATCTGATGGGAGGTGACACCCAAGGAACCAGAGGCAGCAAATGAATGGGAACAAATTGAGTAGGGCTGTTTTAAAATGGGATCAATAGCAGTCAGGTAGTGAGGATGATGAGGCGTGACGAGGGAACAGAGGGGCCGGATGAGGCCGGAGAGATCAGCACTGATTAGAATGAAAACCAGGTTTGATTTTACAGACTCAACCTGACTCTTAAACATATACAGTTTAAAACACTGCTGGGAAGAAATATTTTTTAAAAAAAGGTAAATTTTTTGTTGACTCATCACTTATTTTCTTTTCTGAAACGTGATGTGGCTAACGTGTGAGCTAACAGAGGCCTTCACAGGCTGTGTGATGAAAACTGCTGTGGCAGCGTTGGTGATACGGATCTGTGGGTTCAGAACTACGAGCGACCCCTCTCACACTACACACACTCATTTGATCCATTAGGTTTATGAAAATATTGATTACTCCGGCTTTAATGATCAGTACAGCAGCTAAATGTGTCCATTTAATCTACAACTCCTTAAATAGTGTAATGTAGGAAAACATAATTTGAGATCTTATGAAATTAGGAATTTAGCAGTATTTAAAAGCCAACAGAAGTACACATTCTGTTTGTAGCCAATATTAACTTCCAGCTTAATGAACCACCAACATCAAAGCAGTATTTACTTCAGTGAAGTGTGATGGAAATTACTTGCTAGCTGAAAGATCCTGACAGTAATTTTAAGTTCATTCAAATTTTCAGTTTAGATTAAAAAGAAAAAAAAAAGAAAAGCTTTGATTAAAATTTCACATTTTTGAACAAAGTCTATCAAACATCTTAAAAATGAAAACGTTCTGCAGCTGTATCCTGCTGCGACACTTCAGTCTTCAGTCTATTATTTTGTTTGCCTCCATTTCCCTCCGTCCCACTGAGCCCTCGTTAACACCTCATGGAATAAATGTCCTCCCAGTCACTGAAGTCTCAGAGACACGGTCAGACTCATTAACTCTACACGTGGACGGTGGACGAAGCTGGGAGGCGACAACAAGTCAACTTTGTTGTTTTCTTTTCGGTCTTTAAAGTTGTTCCAGTGAAACTAAAGGTGAAACCTCACCAGAAGGATGAAAACAAATGGAATTTGACAGCGTCCCTGACGTCTTCGCGGCAGAGACGCAGCGCAGAGAAAAGAATCGAAGCTGTGACAGACGACGAGCTCAGAAAGAGAAAAATGATTGTGACCTTCAACAGCCTGACAGGAGACAGAGTCTGACACTGAGAGACAAGAGACACTGATGTGGGTTTCTTCATGTTTGACTCATACGAGAGGAAAAGTTTCTGCTCTTCTTCGATTAACGGGATCAAAACTTTCGCATCAGGACGAGAGTGGAAGCGTTGGATGATGATGGTAGCCGGTCAGCATGGTAGCTAGCTACAACCGATGAGACAGACATCGCTTGAAATCAAACTCATTGTTGTTAATACTTTATACTAAGCAGCAGTTCTAACAGACGGGGTCAGTGATACTGAACGTGTGAGAGGAAAGAGAAAAGAGAAGCGCCAGAACAAAACATGCAAACAGGAGATTCTGGATTTTCTCTTCATGTTCATTCGCACACGCTGAGTCTGAATCATCTCAGTCGGTCTCTTCGTTATCTCGGCGGCCGTCTGCTGTTGCTTTCATCGTCCCTCTCTGTCGCCTTTCACCACACGATTCTCCTGCTCACACAGGAAAGACCGACGGAGGGAGAGAGCGACTGAGGGAGGGGGAGAAAGAGAGAGATGGAGGTGAATTGACACTCCACCCTGATTCCCGCCGCTCGCCGGCAGAATAATGATTAGCCGCTCGGCATTCTGGTCACATTGCCTGCACTATCAATGAGTGAGTGAGTGAGCGAGCAAGGTGAATAACAAACAGAGAGAGGGAGAGGGAGGGAGAGGGGTGGCAAATGCATGGCAGCTGGAGGGAGAGAGTGAAAGAGGAAGATGGAGGGGAGAAGAGGGGATGAGCAAGATAGAGAATGAATGAAAGATGAAAGAGAGAAAGGGAGGGTTATGAAGAGGGAGGAGCAAAGAGGACGGAGGAGAGCGGGGGAGAGGGAGAGAGAGGTAGAGAATGAATAAGAGATGGAGGGAGAGAGAAAAGGGTAAAGATGGAAGGTAGGGGAGATGAAGGGCAGTGATGCTGAGGCAGAGGAAGGAGCAGCTGTGAGTGTGATGAATGAAGATTTATGGGAATACAAACACACAAGTACAGTAACACACACACACACAGACACACACACAGACACACACACACACACACAGACACACACACACACACACACAGCAACAAGGCATAGAGAGGATTTTTGATTAAACAAGTAAATAAACAAGCAGCAGCTTCAAGTTAAATTCATTCAAAGAGTTTTAGAAGTTTAATGAAACTAAATCTGATAATTTACACACACACACACACACACACACACACACACACTCCAGAAAACCGTGTTTCCATGTGACTGTAGTCACATGGAAACAGGTGGTCAATCATGACACGTCCAAGCTGTACAACAGACAGGGAGTGTGTCCCATTTCAGGACATGTTGTTCAGAATCTGATGATCAGTCCAACTCAGGATCCAAACAAACGTCTCTGTCAGAGATTATCGGCACTAAATCAGCTACAACAAACCCGGAGAGGAGCCTGGCACCCCCACGACAATAAGCACAAAATAAATCTGGCAGCAGCAGCGTCCATCTTACACACACAACGTGCAACATAATCATTTATGAAATGCTTCTTTGAATTAAAACATGAGAACTTCTTTTCCTGAGCCTGCTGTCTCCTGTGTGCTGGGACACAGCAGCTCTCTGGGGTTTAAAAGCTGTGACAAAACATGAAATATGGCTTCAATATGTCCCTGCACTTTTATTCTGCCCTTGTAAACATAAATCAGACATTGTTAAAGTGCCCAGGATTATACAGCAGCCCGTGATAACGGCATCAGTTAAACAGCTGCAGCGTGATGCAAATGTAATGTCATGAAAGAACGATTACGTTTCGCCGGAGAAATTCTGTTCAACACGAGATAAAAGAGAGCAGAGAGCCGTTAACGCAGGTCATTTGGCAGCGCTCTCCACCATAACCATTACACGCAGGCTCCGGCCCATACTGGGCCGATCGCTTCATGTTACCGGTGAGGAGGGAACACGGGCAACAGGCCACGCCGGCTCCGCCATAAATTAGTCACTGACAGAGGGAGGGACATAAGAGAGCAGGAAAAAAGGACGAGAGCCTATTTAAAAAAACAGAGGGACGATAAGAAAGGTTTACTGTTAACCTGTGTCCTCAGTCGCTGTTAACGACTGCTACTTGGTTTATTATTACTAGTTGTTATCACCATCACTCAATTAAGCAGCTTCTCCAGTGAGAGTTGGACTATCCTCATTTTTAGTTTCTTGTAAAGTTCAGGTTCTGAAATCGTGCCTGGCAAACATCCACGTCTTTCACACACATCAGTGTTTGGAGCAGAGACACAGAAAAACTCACACACCTGGAATAAAACATGTAAAACTGCTGGAGCGACACTTTAAATGTTAAAGCAGGGAAATTAAAAAGGTTCATTTAATACTGACATGATAAACAGATGCAATGAGACGGTAAGTTGAAAATACTGTTCCACAAAAACACCCACACATGCTCCTGATTGTTTCCAATAAAAGCTTAATTGAATTAGTTTCACAGCAGCAGAGATCAGACATTGTCAGGGAAACACCGCAGAGCAAAACCCGCAGTATTTAAGGACACAAACACACTCATCGCTCAGGTGATGGAGATCGGCATGATTACGAATCGATCGGCTGCCTGTACCAATCAGAGCGCTGCGGCACAACACGGGCTGATACCCCCTCAAGGGACAAATTCTGCTTTCACACCATGTTGGCTGAATGGGAGGAACAAGAAAAACACCCCCTGCGTGATTCCGGGGTGGTTAGCTGCTAACCATGTAGCCACGGACAAACAGCCTGAATTAGCTTTTGTTTGTTGTATAACACATTTACACTGTGTTAACTTTGTAGGTTGTGTTGCATGTTTGTGAAACCAGAGCCGAACGTCCAGTGCCTCTGTCCTGTAAAAGGTTGGTGGTGAAATTCCAGAGGCCGATCATCACTCAGCTGCTGATAATCACAGGTTAAAGGACAGAACCTGAACGTTGAAAACACGAAAGGTAATTTAAACACAGACAAACTTAAATGACACTTTATTTTAAATGATGAAAGTCAAAGTTGAGCTCCAGCACCACCACAGCCTGAGCTCAGCTGGTGCTGCGTGTCCCAGTCACCAGCTGTCGGCCAAACACGTGGGCGGTTTGTGAATGTGCTGTGAAGGACAACTCAGTGTCTGTAGGTGGCACTCTGTCTCTTCTGTTTTCCCAGAGACTCTGGTTTTGGGAGAGAAGGAAAGAGTGAGAGACAAAAAAAAAAAAGGACAGAGGCCGACGGACAAATAGTCTCTGCAGATACACAGAGGTTTAAGTGAGCTGCATTTCCACCTGTGGATCTTAGAAGCTTCGCTGCTTAGTGTGTTTTTACTCGTACTCTCGGTGCAGGGACAAAAACCTTTTGATGCAGCCTGTGGGGACTGCAGCGTCTGGTCCCCAAGTGTGTTTTGTTATTATGAACCTGTGTGTGTCTCTGTATGTTGTTCTTGAGGACAGCGTGTGGACAGTCTCAGAGTCTGGTCACTGCTCACGAAGGATGAAGCACACATTTCACAGACCCGCAGGACACAACCGCTGACACGCACAACATTTCGGGAGCAGACTCGTTTAAAGCGCGTGGCTGCAGACGACCTGAGCGATGCAATCACAGCTCCTCAGAACGAGCGACACCTGTGATTACAGAAGCCATTATGCATTCTGTATATGAGATCATTTGAAGTGGATTTAATTAAAGTGAAATTCGGTGTGTGAACTCCATGAGGCCTCTGGAGGGCCCTCAGAGGCCTGGGAGCCGGCTTCAGGAGCCACCGATCTAATCAGCCAGTCAGACGAAGACACATTAGATTAATCAAAGAGTAACTCAGTCAAACAGGAGGACAGTCAGCGAGCGTCTCACCCACTGACGACCTGTTACATAAACCAGACTTCGTCCTGAGACGTGTCACGCTGGAGTCAGGTGATCGCACGCTTCTCTCCACCTCACATCGCTGCTCCATTATCACTGTACTTTGTCTCAGCGGGGATCCTCAGTGCACGGCTGTGAGAATTACGCAGGGCAGAGATGAGGCCTGCGGTCTGCTGAGCGTGATGTGATGCCTGTGACAGCGCAGGCGGACAGGGGGACAAACTCGATTAATCGTCGCCGGTCGCGGTCCCAGGAGGAGCTGAGACTGAGAGGAGGCGACAGACGGGACAGACAGTACAGTAGAACTGAAGCTCAGAGTCACACTGTGTCACTGTGAATGGGGATTTCTGTGTTATCAGTAATAATACGTTCATAATGATGTGTGAGTGATTTCATTTAAAGACAGTCTGATCAGACAGAATTCAAATCTTCATATCGATTCATGATGTCTGTCAGTTATTACAGGTTCTGTCCTGCCGCTCTGTGAGAGGACGAGAGGACGAGGATGGGAAGTAGAGTTCTGAGCCGATGATGGAGTTGGATGAGAGCAGATAAATGAATAAATACATAAACTGAGAGCAGTGCTGCTGCATGGCACTGAATCCAAATGATGTGAAATGTGTGTGTCTGCAGAGCCGTGACCCTCCTCCCTCGCACTAACACACAATCCGGCAGCCGCACATGTAACCGCATGTCAACCTGTTACAGCACAACACGCAGCCACATGTTCTGCAGCTTAGCTCAGATTAAAGGTTAATTAGATTTATCAGGGCCGGCATATTAACATACAAAGAGCTAATTATATTTACACAAACACACATGCACTGAAACACCAACAGCTTAGCGAGTCTCGACAAATTAAATCCAAAGCCGTGCACATTCAGACAGCTCTCCAGTGTTCAGCCATCAATCAGCATTTATGACTTTCTGCTCCACATGGAGATTTGCATAAAAGACAACGGCCCCCGAAACACGCGGGACATGAATATGCAGAGCACGACTAGATTTGGACATTTCCAATTCGGCTCAGAGAGGAGGACACCAGCTGCTGCAGAGCTGCTTTCCTCACCGCCCTCCGTTTATCTGAAGGCTGCAGGTACGTTTCACATTTATCTCTGAAACGTGTGTTTCAGGACGTTTGATTAGCAGCCTGGTTTCTGGAGCTTGTCTTCAGCTCATCTGAGAGCTTCACATTCAACCATCTAAACTTCAAACCTCAGAGTGGCCGTTTCCATGGCAATGGTTGACTGACAACCGAATGCAACCATTGCTAGGAGACAGCTGACAACTTCTGTTGTGACTGTTCGCCTGTACGTCCCACAGCACTGACACAGGATGTTTTTGGTACCACTTTCTGACACGGCTTCATGTTTAGCAGCTGTAGCCACAGTGACACTGAGCCATCACGTGACATGTAAACAGACTGTGTCTGTTACTGATGTTATTAGTTAGACCTGAATCTCATTTACAGCCGCGCTGATCGGTTCGATAAAAACAACCCCAGCGACCTTTAATCCCGCGGAGCCGCTGCTTCCTTCCCTCTGCGGCACAGACACGGCAGCAGAAACTGAGTCAGGATGACACCGTTCGGCCTTGGCAGGGCGTCTCCTGCTATAAAAAGTAATACCCACACCTATTAAAAAAGACACTGAGTCAACAGTTTGGGCAACTGTTTTATTACAAATCCAACTAAATCTTGGACAGAAATCAAACACGGTGCTCTGTTTCTGTTTCTGAAGTCTGTTCCATTTTTCATGCACGGAGCTGAACTCCACGTTTTCATTTTTTATTTAAAAGCTAATCCTCGAAATCCTTTGGGTTTTTTTGTGCTTCTGCTCAGATTCTGTTTAGTTGCTTACGCTGACGTCCGAGTTGTTCCTTTTAAATTAGAGCAGACACAGTGACATTTAATGACCTGAAAACAGCATCACTCCACAGTGATGAAGCCCTCAGACACCTGGACGCTGGACAACAGCCGCAGGTGTTAAAGAGCGTCTGTCCCTGAAGACTCAAAGTGAAATGAGTTGTCTCCAACCAAAGCCAGACTTTATCACGTCAGCGTTTAACAGAGAAACATCCGCAAAAATGTAGCACACGGCCCCATTCACACCCACGGCACTTCAGAAACGCCGCCGTACGTTTCCCGCTCCTTCAGCGCGTATCTACAGGTACGTTAGAGGCCGGGCTCCTGCGGCACGGTCTGAAACCAGGGAGGTTCAAACAGAATCATTTTCACATGGATCCTCAAAGACAACTGAAGGAGGAAATGCTGGAGATTTCAAAATAAACTGCTCCGCTTCCTGTGAAAGTGTTTTCCGTCAGACTTCCTGTTACTCACGCTCCAGGGAGGAAACAGCTGCAGCTCATTTCTAGACACTGACACGCCGCATAAAAATATATGGATTTACAGGCAAATGACATGAGGCCAAACTACTCTGATAATTGGCCTGAGTTTATTGTGTTGCCCATAAAAAGCAGCGGGTTGTCGCTGGGACAGATCACAGCCTGGGGCCTATCACATTAAAACAATATGAATCCTAAGTAAGTATTTAGAAACACATTGGTCAGTTTTATGGGGCAGAATGTGTGTGTGTGTGTGTAGCACTGTGACCATAACGACAACTACTGTAAAGAACTTCTCTAACGAAGCAAACACACACACACACACACACTCAAATACAAATTTATAACTGAAACACAAAGCAGTGAAAACAACTGAAGAGAAAACACACTGATCTCACACTGGTGCCAACACACATGGAAGAAATTCAAATCCTCAACTTTACTCTGAGTGTTTTAAAAAGTTAGGAGCCTGACGACGCGTCACATTAAAGGTTGATCGCCCTCGTACGGCGCGCTGGTGCATGAACAGGCAGCAGAGGTTTGTAACACGCCGCCTCTGACTGGTCCGTGCATTCAGTCCTTTAATACTGACTCATTTAGATACATGACTGAAGATAATTCGATTTCTTTAAGCAAATCTGAGTCTCACAGCACAGACGCGCGCCGGCTGTCTGCCGGATGAATGGGACGACACAGTCAATGTCTCAGCTGTGTGTGGCCATAAAATTGGATGAATCTTTACAGCTGTGTCATCCCATCACATAATAGTCCTCCAGGCTCCATTTTTCTCCTCCGAGATGAACCGCAGCTATTTCAATTCAGGCGATTCAGTCGTTTCAATCCCCGCTCCGAGACTACAGAGCGGCGAGGACGAGCGGCGCTCACCCCTCACCTGTCCACACCATTAATATCTGCGTTTGTCCTCCGTGGGTTCATCTATCACAGCAGCTGAGACCAAAGGGGACACAAAACAAACGTACAGCTGCAGCCTCATTAAGAACAGAATAATAAATAATCACGACATTTTGTGTGTGAGTTGGAAAAACCCTCAAAAACTGATGGTTCTCTCTTTCCAGCTCTGAGACACTGAGCTGTAAAATCAAACAAAAAAATAAATAGCTTCAAAAGCACAAACCAAATATCCGAGTCTTCACCTCTGTCTGTTACACAACAGTTTGTGCAGGGAAAATATCTCAGGTGTGACTGTTTCAGTCAGTCAGTCAGTCAGTCCCAGCTCTGTAAAAACCTCGTCCTGCTGGGACCTCATGAAGAACCAGAGGAGACGTGAAGAGGACGGACAGGATTCCATGCTTTGAACCTGTGATATTTTTTACAGCGCACACTGTGTTGACAAAGGCCCGGTGCTCGCAGAGATTAATAGGATGATAATTTGCCATTAACAGCTTGATCCCGTGCACCAGCTGGTCTGGAGGAGCACCAAATAGCCTCCGTCTCACCCTGAGTCTCTGGCTGAGGCACACGACAAACTGTCGAAAGGACGGCGGCCAACCGGCACTCGACCAGGCGGCGTGCTGCTCAAATTATTCCACCGCAAACACACACACACTCACACACTCACACTCACACACACACACGTGTTCTGATGGTTGTGTGAGTTGTCATTCAGAACAGCTTTCAGTTTCAGTCTGTTTCAGCTGAATCAGAAGTAGAAACAGCTCATTATTAATGTGCAGCTGATGCTAACGTGCAGGAAACCGTTGATGCTCACACAGAAACAGTGACGTGTTCAGGTGTATAATAAATATCAGGTGATAAGGATACAGCTCAACCTGATCAGTGATCAATACAAGAAGCTAATCACTGAAGTCACAGAGTTGTGTAATTGAACTTCCGGCAGAGAAACATAAGCATCGCCACAGTTTAACACTGATCTCTGTATTTAAATCCGTGCGACAGAGCAGTCGCTGTCACGCTTCTGAAAACGAGCAGCGCTGATTGGAGGCCGAGCAGAGGATTAACCTTTCACTGGTGCATGCGTTCATGTAAATAAACACAGTGTCAGCAAACAGACAAACAGCAATGTTACACATTCACAACAACATCGCACAACAATGAAGTGATTAAATTCCCTGGTAAATATTCATGAGTGGTTTGAAAAGAGAAAGCGAGGAGCTTTCTCCATCTGCATCGCCATGTGCCCCCATTTAAACGTACGATCATTTTTCACCACAACAGGCTCAAAAAAAGCTGAAACAGAAGCTGAGATTGACAGTGAGTGATTCTCCCCTGGGTCTGAGTTTACGCTGGATCTCTGTCTGTCTCATAAAACTTTTAACTTCTTCTAACTTTAGCGGAGCTGGGCTCGTAGCCCAGGAGTGACTAATATTCACTCTCATGCACTGTAGGCCTGGTTTTAACCACAGATTAGTCACCTCAGAGCTGAGCTGCAAACATTACAATCCTCAGAAAAACCAAAGCACAGCAAAATGAAGAAGTGTAACCGTGATTCAGTGAAAACACAGCGCACATCTGGTCAGGATGAGCACGTGATGTGTGTTTCCTGTGAATATAAATTATAATTTGCATGTTAAATTGAGCAAATTTAACTAAATCCAAAAAAAACCCTTCAAAGTCAAAGCGAGTCGTGCTGCTCTGCTGAGATCTCTCACAGTGAGGTCAGAGGTCAACGCGACCATCAGCTCAAACATGATAAAACAAGACCTCGACTCCTGCTCGGCCGCATCCTATCTGATCCTCTACCTCTTATCTGCTAATGAAGGCTTGTAGAGGAGCGCACACTGAATACCTTATTAACACAATTATGCCAAAATAACTAACCGGCTGTGTGTGTGGGCAGAAGCTGAGCAGAGGGCAGGCCGGACGCAGGACGGGCAGGAACATATGGTCGTCCGTATACAGGCGTACGGACGCATGTGCAAGGAAACAGGCGAGCCGCCAACAGCTGCAGCAAAGAGACGAGCAGACATCAGCGAGCTGCAGAGGAGAACCACGGGAGCAGTCTCAGGCGAGACAACATACCCACACAGACAAGCTGAGACAGAGGAGCAACGGGGCTGAAATACACTGAGGCTAAACTGGCAACAGGTGATGCACATTAGGGCGGGACAGACACTCAACAGGGCGGGACACAGACAAAGACAGGAAGAAATCAGGGAAAAGACACACCAGGGACATGACTTCAAAATAAGGACTGACAGGACTGATTGTGACAAAGAGTCCAAACACAGTCCATCACATGTTCAACCAGAGTCCAAACACAGTCCACAGCAGGGACCCATGGGCTGATCAGAACACACAAAGGTTAAACTGTGAGAACAGAGTGGTGAAAAGAAAAAAAAACTCCACCAGCTGTTACGAACCTGGGCCACAGCCCGTGCACCTGTTCTGCTGAGGTGCCCTTTAGCAAGATAATCTTCACAACGGCAGTGGTGCAGCTCTGTGGCCGACCCTGACCTCTGACCCCTTCATGTAGCTGCAGAGGTGGATTTTAAAGACGATGACAAACGCAGCGTGGATTCAATAAACCACAGGACTGAGCGAGGTTTACAGCAACGGCAGGTCAGCACCTGCAGTAAGAACTGGACTCGACCTGCACCTTCACGAAACCCGTGTTATCAACACCACACTCACATACAACACACACACACACACACACACACATGCTGGTCAGGCAGGTGAACAGGCATCAAACAGGTTCCACTGATCTGACAAATAAACTCACTCCCTCTGATTCTGATGTGACCTCACAGCAACGACAACAGCAGAAACCTTATTTTGCAGGTTAGAGTGTGTGTGTGTGTGTGTGTGTGTGTGTGTGTATGTGTGTGTGTGTGTGTGTGTGTGTGTTAATAACCTGATGCATTCAGAGGGTAATACAATCAGAGGTCCCTCAATGAAAGGTAATGAGTCAAATCACCATTATTAGTTCCTTCTTCCCAGTCAGACACATACACACACACACACACACACACACACACACACACACACAGGGCTGTTAATTGTACTTGGGCAGTTTGATGGACAGCTGTGTTATCACATCAGGACCTCATCGTTACCATGGCGCTAATGGACCAGCCTGGAGTGAACCAATCTGCACGAACAACAAAGACCAAACGCAGGAAGTGGACGAAAACAAAGAAACACGGGACACGACAAAACTGCCTCGTAGTGAAAATATCAAACATCATCAAGCTCAAGCATCGAGAAAACTCGCTAACGTGTCGGTGTTACAGGTGTCAGGCTGAGGACCCATGAACAGAGAAGGTTCCTGTAGAAAACAGGAGGACAGAACGAGACAGGCGACGGGTACTTCAGTTCAATGCAGCTCCGCTCTGTCGAATTTACCAACATGCAAAATATACTGTACTCTCTTTATCCTGTTTCCTCTACTTCAAAGTAAATCACAGTTTTCCTTTACAATAAAACAAATAATGGAGTTCAGTCAGTCTACTACTGTATTACTGTGTCCTTACTCAGCATTTAGACTGAGCCGTATTTACATTTAGTTCACAACACTGTAAAAAAAAACTGTCAATAATGAAAACTGCATGTTAATTTAGAAAGGATGTGTGAGCTGAGGACGTGCAAAGTAACCTGCTAAAAAAACTCAGGAACACATCAGAACCACCGAAACAAGCTAGCACCAATAAAATATCACTTTTACCCAAAATGCAAAGTGCAGGAGCCAAAATCAGGACCATATCTGCATGTTATGTTCATTTCAACGAAACGTTTATGGACAGCGCCATCTTAGGTCACACAAAAAATAAACTAAAGGAAAACAACATCTTCTCTACTGGTCAGAAAACAAATATAAATAAACTAATTACCCTCACAAACCGATCTCACGCTCATTTTACGTGTTTACCAACGTGTGTGTGTCGTTAAAAGTTTAAGAAAAAAACTTTACACACCTGTAGGAAGCAGGAGAAAAGAACGACACAGGCGACAGCTACTTCCGCTCAACGCGGCTTCGCGCTGCTGAACGAGGAAGAGACAGAGAGAGAGAGCCCGCCGGAAAAGGAGGGTGCCCCGGGGAAGCGCAGCGCCACACTGCCTCCTACCGGCGACACTGATATGCAACCGCAGCGCAGAGAGGACGCGCCAAGAACTAACCCTCCCGGCTCACATCCAAGTGTTCTCCTCACAGAAGTAACACACCCAAAGTAAAATCATGAATAAAGAAATTATTTTATATACACTATAAAAAATATATAAACAAAATTAAATATATGTATAATTATATATATGAAGTGTGTTGTTGTACTGAGGTGATGAGACACACAGAGATCAGCTGGATACCATCAGGCCTGACTCTGTCCACTGTCCCTTGCTTTTACTTTTAGTCTCCTGTCTGTGATTCAGGTCCTGTCTGTGTTCATCGTTCTGCCTGAGGTGTTTTTACCTTTTGTTATCATAGAAAACATTAGATCTGTTCAGAAATCCTCCGGCTGTGTTCTCATGCGGAACCAATGCGACATGATTAAACACCTCACACCACCTTTATCAGCGGCGTGTAAAGGCCTCTGCACCTCCTGACTCTAATAGAAAGATGATCTTCAAAGGGAAAATTGTTATGGCCGTGCAGGTCGCTGGAAATCTGCAGCTGGCTGAGGGGAGTCTTCTTCTGGTGCAGATCAGAGCAGAAAAAAACTGAACTCTGACTTTAATCTGCTTTTCTTTTCCTTATTCAAACATCAAAGCGGTGAAACAAACTGGAAGCTCGACACACGAGTGAGAATCAGATTGGATGTCCCTCAGTGGTCCCAGGTCGGCCTCGTGTCCTAATTAGTCCATTACCTTTGGCTGCGGAGAGCTGATGGTTCAGAGGAGGACAGTTTATCTTTCGTGTCATTTGGCAGAGACTGAGAATGAAAATGACTCCACTGTTCTCTTTAATGCTCCTTTACACGAGCTGAGAGCTGAGTGAGTTTCACAGGAAATGACCTCAGCGTCTGCTCACCGGGCTGATTCACATCAAACAGCGTGTGAGTCTGATCCATGGAACCTGCAGGATGTGAGAATGGTTGGTGTAACTACGCCTTTTTGCTCATTCATCTGATGGTTATTGATCATTTTATTAAACTTAAAGGCTGAAATAAGGGTCGAGATGAAAAGCTCAGGTTTGAAGACATCCTGCTAATTACCAGACTAACCTACAGAGTCTGTAGGACTCACACAGGCCGGAGAAAGTCTGCGGTGCAGCTAATAAATAAAATCCAGCCAACCTTTAAAAACCAGGCCTGGGGCTCAGAGCAGCTGCTTTAAATAATGCTTCAGTGTTGAGGATGATTGATGGCACTGTTATAGGCTGAAGGATTTATTAAATCTATAATAGAGTTGATGTTGCATCCATAATGAGCTTTCCAATGATTTAAAAAACAACAGCATCACAGAGGCAGAGGGGGAGGGGCTACATCAGCACGCCGTCCTCCTCTCTGCCATCTGACCTCCTACAGTCGCAGCGTTTCAGCGGCTCTGCCTTCTCTAATCTTTGCATTTAACCTTTAGTAGCTGCAGCTTTTGGCTCTGCACACGCTGCTCAGGAGTTGTAATCAGCTGTGTCGAGGCAGCAGACTGTGAGGCAGCGAACACGGGGATGGAACAGTTCATTCACGTTTTTCCTTCTTTGCTCCGGCAGCACGCAGCCGCCGCTCGTCAGATTTACCAGGTGGAGCTCAGGAGAGATTTCTTTGTTCCACAGTCACAGACACTTTCAGCACATTTGGTTCTGAGAGGAAATCTTCCAGGTGAACAGACCAGCTCCACCCTCATGCTCCTCGTGCAGCTCACCTCCGCCACCACCCGTCCTGGACATCATGTCCCGACCTCATAACACCCGATCAGGCTCCATCCCCCCATCTTTGGACCTGTCCATCCACCCATCCATCCTTTCATCAGTCCTCCATCCCTCTGTTTATCCCTCCATCCTTCCATTCAACATGTTTATTCATCTGTCCATCTTTTTATCGTTCATCCCATCATTTCATTCCAACATCTATGTATTTATCTAATCACCAGGTCCGCCATCCTTCCATCCAGTCATCTTTCTGTTCACTGTTCATCTTTTCATCCATCACCTGCCTATTTATCTCTCTATTCGCTCATCCATTCTTTTATCTATCTTTTCATATATTTATCCATTGATTCATTTATCATCCACCCATTTGTTTTTCCATCTATTTATCCATCCCTCTATCCCCCTAATTATCCTAATGTCAGTTCTTCTATTCAGCCAGCCATCCATCCATTAATGTAACCATCCTTTCATTTATCTTTCAGTTCCTTCATCCATCCACCCAGTTATCCTTTTATCATTTCATCCATCCATCTCTCTCTCTCTCTCTCTCTCTCTCTCTCTCTCTCTCTCTCTCTCTCTCTCTCTCTTTCTTTCTCTGTGATTGTGACGTTCCCACCGATGAAGCAGATGGCTGTTCACTGTTTGGTGAAGCCTTTCCTTTTTAACACACACACACACACACACACACACACACACACACACACACACACACACACACACACACACACACACACACACACAGTGATGCATAGACAACAATCTGTGCTGTATAATAGGTCACACACACACATGCTGTGTTTGCACATGTGTATCTGTATATACTTCTCTCTCTCTCTGTGTGTGTGAGTGTGTGAGTGTGTGTGTGTGTGTGTGTGTGTGTGTGTGTGTGTGTGTGTGTGTGTGTGTGTGTGTGTGTGTGTGTGTGAGTGTGTGAGTGTGTGAGTGTGTGTGTGTGTGTGTGTGTGTGTGTGTGTGTGAGTGTGTGTGCGTGCGTGCGTGTGAGTGTGTGAGTGTGTGTGTGTGTGTGTGTGTGTGTGTGTGTGTGTGTGTGTGTGTGTGTGTGTGTGTGTGTGTGCTGAGTTGGCAGACTGACTGACTTTCACCTCCATCAGTGGATCTCCTCCTGCAGGTTCAGTAACCTTGATGTGACTGGGCTTGTCCTGCAGCTCCTCGCCGACGTCCTGAGCAGCACTCAGTGACTGTTGTGCTGAGAAATCTGAGTGTTCTCATGTAAAAATGTTTCTTTTCATGATGTTAAATTGATTATTATCCATCAGCCGCTGCGTCTGAACACCCTGAGGTTCAGGAGATTTTCTCTTCACACTAACTTCAACCTTCTGCTCGTCTGAGAAAACAGAAAACGAGTCTTTGTTTTCTAAAGCTCATGTTGTTTGTATTTGCTCCGTGTTTTTCAGCCTGTTGTAAACTCTGTTTGTAATTTCCTGTCCTGTCAGAGCTGCTGAGAGGCGGCAGGTGAAGCCGAGAAACTCTCCGAGGAGATAAGAGAGAGAGAGATCGGATCTGAGCCCTCATTGGTTCACAGTGTGTGCGAACGCTTCAGACGTGTTGGTCTGTGTCGTTCCTGCTGCTACAGCCAACAACACAACTAATTACAAGTAACCTTGGAAGGAAGAAAGAGTGTGTGTCAGTGTTTGTGTGTCTGTACAGTATTTCTGCCTTTTTCATACCACACTCACACGATTTGAATAAATTATAATCTTAACGGCTTCCCGCCTCCCAGCCGCTCTGCCCACATCTTTCTTCAAAACTCAGAAAACATCAAAGCTGCCGGTTTGATGATTTTCGCCTTTTCTCTTAACTCAGCAGCGACAGAAGCAAAGACCCGAGACCTCAAAAGAAAACAGGCCCGAAGCTGTTGGCACATCAACTGACGGGCAAAGCAGGCGGAGGAGAAGGTGGCGAAATGAAGACCTCGCTCTTCCAAGACAAAAAGGTTTAGCTGATTCTCACGCTCACACCAGAATTTAAGAGGAAGCAGAAAGAAGGAGAGAGATGAGAAAAATGTCTCCGCAGGTGAGGATAAAAGAGGTTTTTATCAAAAAGCACAAAAGATGGAGAAATGAGATGAAGGAGCCTGAAGTGGAGTGGAAAGTGGAAATCAGTTTTCCAGGACTGAGGAGTTTTCAGAGGCCAAAGTGGATCCACCCTGCAGGAGGATGAGAGTCAAAGCCACTGTGAACAGGTGGACGTGGAAAGAAGAACAAAACAACGAGAGCACGTGTCCGAGCTGTTTGCTGCCGTTTGTGTGAATACAGCAGCAGCTGATGGAGGAGGCGGTGCAGCTGATGGAGGAGGCGGTGCAGCCCTGCGGTCTGACACTGAGCAGCCTCTAATGTACAAACGCTGCGGAGATTTTCCGTTTTGTTCTTAATCCTCTAAAAGCTTCTGGAAGAGCAGCCAAGTTGGCTCCCTCTTCTCTCTCCCTCTCTCTCTCTCTCACTCCTCTCTCCATCTCTACTCGCTTCTCTCAAGCATCACAGACGTGACTTTTCCATCAAAACACACGACTCCAGGCATGAACAGGCCAGATAAACAGGCCACATAAAGAGGCAGGATGTATGGAAATGAGCAGGAGACCAAATGAAACGACCGCTTGCTGTTCAGTGTTGTGAAGCTTGGAGCCAGATGTTCCAGTGGTTCCACATCTATTCAGCACTGATTACAGAGGAGGGAGGAGTGTGTGATGGAACCGGAATTTAACTGCTCTCCTCTTTAATTTGGGGTCGGGGTAACGTACCGAGCTCTGCTCATGTACATCGACTTATCTGAAGTATTCTTACCAAGTTTTGCTGCAGTTTGATGAATCATCCACCTCATGCTCAGAAGTCAAACAGATTCTGTCTTCACACAGACAGTCCTCCTCCTCACGTCCCTCCCAGCCAATCAAACAGCTCTCCTCTCTGTGACTGACGTCTCGCCGGATCACGGTTCATCAGACGAAGGAATCAAGACACTCAGAGCGTCGTCGCATTTCGATTTTAAGTTCTCACAACAAAACACGAGTCTGTTGCAACACCCAGATCTTTTCCTTCGGCCCTGACAGGGCGATATTTTGGAGATTCTCATTCAGCTGCACTCATAAATTATTTCTTTGTTTCATCTCTTGTTCTTAAAAGAATAATGAAGCATGAAAGAGTAAAACACACACTGCAGCTGAATGAGGCTTTGAAGTGAATGAGTGGAGACTTCAGTGATCACGTTAACAAACTTTTATCCACAGTGATCTGTAACTTTTTCACAGGTTACTGACGTTAAACAGTTCGACTGAAGCCACAGGATGTTTACACATGTTCATACATTCAAACCTAAGACTGCATGTTTGTTTCTGACTCTGGGCAGGATGATCCACAGACCATACTCACTCATGCTTTTTTTTTAACCTTTGGAAGAAAGAAGATCCAGATGAAAAGATGTTATTGACTGACCTCTTAGAAAATGAACATGAAACTACAAAATATTATTTTTAAATAAACATAAAATGAACATGCAGGGAACTCTGGGTAATGCTGCCCTCCTGTGGACTTAACATCATACTGCAGCTGATCGGTCACATGACTCCTCCTGACTCATCAGGTTGTTTTTTTGCAATCAGAGATCAGCAGACAGGAACGAGAAGAATCTGTGTGATGTGAAGTGACGTGAACCCTGAAGCCAAACGGTTTAACAAGAACATCACACGTAGCTGTCAACATGTGTCGTCACGGCAACCAATTCACTGCTCTCCTGAACATTTACACAAGCCTGTGAACCGATCATCAGGGTTTTCAGATCCTCCATCAACAACAAACCACAGAGCACGAAAAAGACTCAGAGTTTCAGAGTAAAATCGAACACAGGTTTTTTTCCTTCATCCTTCAAGTTATCAAAGAAACGAGAGCGCAGCTGCTGCCAGAAACATCTGGAAGGAGAAAATTAAGTTTCAGATGAAAAAAACCATCTGAAAATCTACAATTAGCAAAGGCTTCACTGTTAATTTATCTAAATTCATACAGAAAAATAATTCATTCAGCCTGACAGCAGGTTAGAGTTTTTAAATGAAAAGTGAGAACATAAATAAAATATTGCAGTTTGAGTTTGTTTACTCGTAAAGAAGGTTGAAGGACAAACCTAAAAGTATAAAACTGTATTTAGAAAATCAAAAATAAACGACTGAAGACAAAAAAACCCCGAAGAAACAAACCAACAAACTGAAGTTAAGATATAGAAACAAACACTTTCTGTATAATGTCGAAAAGATCTTGACTCATGGTCCACTCACTTTTTCCTGAGCTGTAAACATCTGTTCTTCTTCAGTGGAGTTTTTAATCAGTTGTCATGGAGACGTTTGAGATGAGGTCCTGATGGGAATCAGACATGTTGCTTAGAAAAATCTAAGTGGAAGTGGATTTAAGATGTGTAGTAAATGATTTGACTGCTCAGTTTTCTGTTGGACTGTTGGAGGGTTCAACGAGGAGGAGCACGATCAGAGCAAATGCTCTGATCGTGCTGACGCACGTTTGAGGCAGACGGTCTGTAGAAGAACGTCTGTCGTTCACCAAACGGACCAGGATTCATCTTCTGGGGAGAAGGAACGTCCACAATAGATTTAAAGAAACTCCCGTCTCAGTCAAGACGCTGGTGGAACTTCAAACACTTTTCACTGTAAATAAAAACAGCTTGTGATCCACATTGTGTGGAGTCATGATGCTGTTTGATGGTTCTCATGGTTTTAGATGTAGGTGTCAGGATGTTTCCAGAACTCCAGCAGAGCTCAAACACGCCCAGCTGAGACGGTTTGTTTCAGAAACACGCGATCACAGATTAATTCCTGGAATCCACTGAAGGAGTGAACGTGAATCACTGCTGTAACTCCTGAGCTCTGTTCAGAACAATAAAAAGATTCTTCGTCCCAGTTTCAGGACGGCCTCGCTGATCCGTCGTACTATTTTAAGAACCACGTTTTCACGTCAGTTTCAGTGCTTCAGTGTTTCGGTGAACTGAGCCGGAGGATCCTCCCTGGTTTCCACCCAGTGTGTGGATGCTTGTCTGCTGCCTCATGTTCCGTTCACACCCAGTCATTCTTTTCCAGGTGTGTAACAACCAGCAGTGAAGCTGTGACCGGTCGTCAACACGTCTCCACCCAAACTCAGATATGATAAACATACACCATGCTGGTTTTTTGTTTTGTTGTTTTTTGAGAAGGAAAAATAAACAAGAGTCAGCAGCTACACAGATTTAAGAAGTTCAACATGAAAATCACACTATCACATTTAAAGAGTGACAATCAAACTCCATCTGTCCATCACTGACACCCACTCACACACAGGGCCTATAAAATATTCACCCCCTGAGATGTTTTCCCCTTTTATTGCTTTTATAAACTGAATCATGTTCAATATAATTTGGATTTTTTTTTTTTTTTTTAACAAGAATTTACATTTTAAAAAAAAGGAAAAACTTCAATGTCACAGTGAAAACAGATTTCTACAAAGAAATGTCAGTTAATTAAAAATATTTAATGTGAAATAAGTGACTGCATAAACATAAAGTCAGTATTTAGCAGATGCAGCTTCGGCTGCAGCCACAGCACTGAGCCTGTGTGGACAGGTCTCTGTCAGGCTGCACGAGCATCAGGCGTGAACTGCCAGGTTCAGGCTTTGAGTCAGTCACTCCACAACATCCGCCTTGTTGTCTTTAAACCGTGTGTAGCTTCAGGTCGTTGTCTTTCTGGAAAATAAATCTTCTGCCAACTCGTAGTTCACTCGCAGACTGAATCGAATCGTGTTCCAGGATGACTGGACCTTCCAAAGACAGGTGTCTTTATACCACAGTCACTGGAGACACGTTGTCCGAGCTCAGGTGATTCTCATTTCATTAACTGTGAGACAACTAGCACCAGCTGGCTGGGCCTCTGTTCAATTAGGTCAGTCACATAAAAAAAAAAAAAAAAGAAGAAAATCCACAAGAACATTTTTTAAAGTGGAGTCAATTATAAACAGAACAATTTATAAAGAAAACTGTGATAAAAAAAAATACAATGACCCAGATTCAGCAGCTTTAGTTAGAAAATACTTGAATTTGACGAGTTTACTGTAAAAGTAACAGCCGTAAAGTAAGTGCAGTCATCCAAGCAAAGCAAAAGTAAAGTATTTACTGTGGAGCGTGGTGCTGCAGGGAGCGTCGAGTCTCATGTCGGGCTTTCACACCTCTGTGTGACAGCTGAACAAAAGCAGTCGCTGGAGTGAATCCAAATGTGGAGCAGGAGGAAACACTGAGCCTGCCTCAGTGAAAGGATTTATCAGACTGAGCCTGACGTGTTGCCTCCAGGTCACTGAGCTCCACATGCTGCACAGGTGCCACGATTTCTGCAAAGTTTTGGATTAGTATGTTTCACTGAGTGGTGACATCGTTTACAGCCACACTCTTTCTCGCCGTTTCAGCATCTGCGTCCCAGAGCGTGTGTGTTCACAGCTTCACTCAGTCAAACGTTTGCTTGTACTTTTTGTTCAATATTCTACATTTTTTCTGCAGAACGTGGTGGAAGAGCACTGGCTGCACCGGAAAACCTCCGTGTAGCTACAGTGGGAGGACTTCAACCACGTCTGCCCACTTTCTAAATTTTGAAGTTACAACATGTTTGTATATTTAAAGATGACCACAGTTTTTGTGGGGTTTGTGTACGACGCTGTACATCCTGATCCCTGAACCTGATTATTCACTGGAAACATTCTGAACTCCCAGGTCCTGTCACCAACCTGCCAACTCCATGTGTTCAGCGCCAGTCCTCAGCTCTCTTGGGCCCCTTGAACTACTCATCAGATCTATGCATTGGCTGAGAGCGCTCCACTCTCCCAGGCGCCCTGAACTACTCGTCCCAAGCTTTGTACATGATGCCTGAAGCTGTGTGGTGTCCTGTTAGGCTGGTAATCAGATGAGGGCTGGGATCGGTGCCAGAGGATTTTCTGTTTGGTTTTTTAGTGTCAATGAAAAATGTCCATACAATGAATAAAGCTTAAAAGTAAAGCTCTTTAAACCTCGGTTTGTCCACAGAGATGAACTGAGCCCGTTTGCTTTTTTCACAGGATCAGATCAACACACTTAAACTTGGCAGGTGCTCAGGAAGAGACAGTGTTCAGCTGTCGGACAGTTTAGTTCATGTTAGACCTCTGGTGTGAAATAATGATGTGGTCAAGGACGTTGCTGTTGTTTTTGGAGCGTTCCTTTGATCGGAGGAAAGTCCTTCCACATACGCCCATAATGTCCCATTACAAAAGACACTTGAACTTGAACTTTCCATCCTCATAAAACATCATCAGTTCAGTGTTTGGCATTTAATCTTCTTGGGAACTGTTGGCGTTATATGATTCCTCCAGCAGAGGGTGGTGTTCTCTCAGTACAATCCAGGCCCAGCAATCTACACCATCCTTCTGTCAATCATGTCATATCATCATCTGCCACTTATTTGGATCCAGACCCAGGTCACGGGGGCGACTCACACCCAGTCCATAATGCACCAAAGGCCTATGGCACCTCCCACAGGTGGTGAGCCCGTCCAGAGTGGGACTCAAACCCACGATCCCAAGAGATTGAGTCTCGTGCTCTACCAACTGAGCTAACCAGGCCGCCCTGCCAATCATTATTATCATCATTATTATTTCCTATTTTGGTGTCTGTCTCTTAGATGTCTGAAGTGGGTACAGCTCAGGGGTTTCAGATCTTTCCTGGTATCAATCTGAATTGATCAGCTTCTGAATCTGATGACAGTGGTTGGGGTTGTTTGCTTTTGTTGCTGCTATAAATCAAACCACACCCACACGGGCTATCTGAGATTTCGACTTTTCTTATTAAACAATACCAAAGATTTCTTTCTGAACTTTAAAGTTTTCATGGGATTGAGCAGGTTTAAAGGAAATCACAGTCACAGCTCAATGTACTTACACTGCTTTTATTCTAAAGCATCTTTAAAGAATGTAATTATATACATGTGGAGTACGTCACAGCGTCCTGCCTTCACAGACATTAAATTACAGGTTCACATCACACACACACACACACACACACACACACACTTCTTTACATCTTCATACGTGTCCTTCATTCACAGGATGTGAACTGAACAGCTTCAACAATATGAGCGAAGTGCATGTGTCATCACAGCCACAGTGACTGAGATGAGACTGATTTTGTTGACAAAGGCAGAAGAGGTGGTCGCAGATGCTGCTGTGGATGAAGATGTGGTTGGAGCAACTGTAGTTGTAGCTGAAGAACCTGTGGTTGTGGTTTGAGTAGATGTGGTTGTGGTTGTAGAACCTGTGGTTGTGGTTGTAGAACCTGTGGTTGTGGTTGTAGCAGCTGCGGTTGTGGTTGGAGCAGCTGCGGTTGTGGTTGGAGCAGCTGTGGTTGTGGTTGCGGTTGGAGCAGCTGTGGTTGTGGTTGGAGCAGCTGCGGATGTGGTTGGAGCAGCTGCGGTTGTGGTTGCGGTTGGAGCAGCTGCGGTTGTGGTTGGAGCAGCTGTGGTTGTGGTTGGAGCAGATGTGGTTGTGGTTGCGGTTGGAGCAGCTGTGGTTGTGGTTGCGGTTGGAGCAGCTGCGGTTGTGGTTGGAGCAGCTGTGGTTGTGGTTGCGGTTGGAGCAGCTGTGGTTGTGGTTGCGGTTGGAGCAGCTGTGGTTGTGGTTGCGGTTGGAGCAGCTGTGGTTGTGGTTGGAGCAGCCGTGGTTGCGGTCACCATCTGTGATCTGTAACAGGCTGTTCGCAGCAGATGTCTGATCAGTTTTGTTCATATTTCAGACTCAGTTCACGACTTTATTAGGAATAAAAGTTTCGTACCAACGAACAGAAGCATGACGACACAAATCTTCACAGTCATAGTGACACAGTTGTTGTTTCTCTTCTCTGTTTTCTGAAAAATAAAATTGGTAATTTTAATGAAGTAAATAAAACTATTTTTAAAACCTGCATTTTAAACAGAACAGCATAAGCTGACTGTGGAACTCAACAACTTTCACTGAGCTGCAGAACAAGAGAGGAGTCACTGACAGTTTCCTTCAGTGGCTGATGAGGCAAATTCATTTATTACCACGTTTTTACAATAGGAACCTGCAGCAGCTTTACAACTGTACAATGTAACCTGAGGATCTGTTTACTTAAGTGATAACATCTTATTTTCATACCATTCATTCAAACAGCTGCTCTCCTGTCATGATGCGGTTTGAAACAAATCCAAGGCTTGAATTTTAATTTGAAATTAAAATAATTTTCAATTAAAAACAACAACACAACCATGATATATATACAGAATAATGTTTGAGTGCTTTGTCAGCGTATGGTATAGAATATAAAACTATTCGATTAATGGGCTGAGAAATCTAACAAAGTGCTTTTAAAGTAGAATAAAAGGGAAAAAAATAAACATAATTGAAAAACAAATCTCCCTCTTAAGACAAAATCCAAATTGCACTGGTTCATAACGGAGTGATACAGATTCCTGACTGAGGTACTTACAGGTTGGTATTCTCTGCTTGAACGTGGTTCGCTGCAGCGAGTGAGGCTGTGATGTTCTCTGATTTCTGCTCCTCTTTTATAAGCGGAGAGACGACGACAGTTCAGGTATGGGGAAGGTTCCTCGTCATGGTTACAGGTGTGAACACGAACCCTTCAATCACGGCCTCTCTCTGCTTTTGTTCTGCTGATACGATCAACACAAGCACAACCATGAATTTAACAATGCATTGATGTCATACATTTTTCTGACATGACATTTTACATTTGTCCTGCGTAACTGTTTTATTTAGCTTATAATTATTTTCCTTTGTTACTGTTTGTTCACCATTTGAGTCATTGTAATATTTCTGATCTACTTCCTGTGCCATCACATGACTCCATGAATAGTGAGAGGTAAGTTCTAAAAATGCTGAGGTAAAGATGGTGGTTCCTACTTCCCGTCCAAAGCTTCTGACCATCTTTGACCTTGGCAGTAAACTTTTATTTAACACGGTGTCCACACACCGGAAAGCCTCCAGAGCTCTCAGCCACATCTCATGGCCTTCAGGATGGAGTTTGCTTTTTGTGTGTCACTATACTTGTTTACCACCTGTTGTCGCATTAAATACAGGGGATCAAACGCGTTACATTTCATTCAGATTTGAAAAACAAGGTTGATTTTTCAAAGTTATTATAATTTTGCAGCGACAGCACTGAGGTCTGAGAAACGCTGACAAAGACAACAAAACACAAGTGCTTCCTGTATA
Source organism: Toxotes jaculatrix (assembly GCF_017976425.1). NCBI lineage: Eukaryota > Metazoa > Chordata > Actinopteri > Toxotidae > Toxotes > Toxotes jaculatrix. The sequence goes on from NC_054406.1 coordinate 881,071, forward strand.
AATGTAACATGATGTTTACAGATGTTTTCATATATACTGTAAACAAGCTTTTGCTCACAGATGATAAATTCTCAGCAGCAGCTGAAAAACACGAGCGATAACTGAAGTTCACCACACTCACGCTTTTTTTTCTGTCCTCTTCATTTTAGAGAACTTCAAACATGTGTAGGTGTGAAATGTCTGACAGGGTGAAAAGATTAGTTCAGTTAAATGTCATATAACAAAAAGGCTTTTGTTTTTTTAAAGGTGTTCAGTTTTAATTCCCCAAACTGAACCAAAACTTAATGTTCACGAGTCGTTTTTTGAAAAATCACGTGGATCATTTTTCAGGGTCATGACCAACTGTTCATTTTGTTGTTTGTGGCACATTTGAGATTTGTTGGGATGTTTTTCTTCTGTTTAACTGGTTATGTACATTTCTCTACTTTTCTTTGCCTGTAGCTAATTGCAGTAATGTTTTTCGTCTGGAGACGAATAATAAATAATATAAAATAATAAATAATAAATAATTGAACCGTTTTTGAAAAACGGACTGCAGACACAGAGCTTTGGTGGCTGAGTCTGAACAGTTAATGAATTTTGAAAGATGCAGTCATTTTGTGTCAGAGCAGTGAAAAGGGATCCACAGCTGACGCTGCTGTGCTGGAGGTGTGGAGAGCTTTGATAAAGTCAGGATCCTGAAAATTTCACGATTCCTGTTTCTCCCTGTTTGTTTGTGGCATCTTTCCCAAACTTTAATGCTCAGGTCTCACGTCGGTATTGGAACCATCAGTGTGGCTGATGTTCAAAGATGGAGTTTGGGTTTGAGGACCTGTTGGTATGTGATTCCAATTCCATGGAGACTGAAAACAATTAGCCAGCAGTTAATTTGCCGTAATGATGCTCAGAGCGGCCGCTGACTCAGCAGGGCCTGTTGGTTTCACCTGACAGAAAAATAAAAGACAAACGAATAAAAGACGGTGTCAACAAACTATCAGCTATCCATACCAGTTTATCCTGTTCAGGATGTGGATGTGGTCAGACTGGAGCCCATCCCAGCATGCAGTGGGCTAGCTACACATTGTGCCTCCCTTGTAATATTATACTTGAATCAGTTTGTTTTTCTGAAACATGAGTCTCCCGTGATTTTTCAGGAACCCAGAAAGATCATTTTACAACATTTACTGCAGTTTGGAGGTTTTTGCCCAGATCCTAAAAGATTCTTCTGGATGCCAAAAATATTCTGCCAGAAATTACTCCCATTGTCTTGTTAAGTTTGCATAATGCAAACCAAACTTTTTGATCATTTAAAATTATTATAAAGTAAAACTGTCCTATTATTAAAAACAACCCCATGTGTCATGGTGATGGCAGCCAAGACAACTGTGGTTGTCATGGCTGGAGGACATGTAGGCAGGAGGACCTGTTGTATCGGGAATGTCTTTCTCATTATTTTCTAATTTCATACCTGATAACGCATTTGCACTTTTCGTGTTCCCTGGCTGAAGACCCAGCCCTCGACCAGATTTCAGTGAAGTATGTTCAGTAGCTCTTGAGCTCTTGACATATCTGGCATGACTATCAAAATATACAACAGAGAGCAAAGCAGAGGGCGGTAACGACAGGCTGGAAAATATCACTTAAACCTGTCATGTCCAAAAACACATGACGTAAAGTTATTCTCTTGCTGTACTGTGCAGCACATGTCACTGAATCGTGTGACGTCTGCTAAAGGCAATTCAGCAGAAGCAAAATAACTCTGCAGCTGCTGCGTAGCAATTATTTGTACTGTATTCTTCCTCTAAGTGTTCCAGCCCTGTTCCCACACTTCCTCCAGACACATCAGCTCATTCTGACAAGTATGTCTCTGTTCTTATTATATATTGTATAACTAACACCTGTCGTTTACTGCCTCAGTCTCCTCCCCCATCCTGCCAGGGTCAGTTTGTAATCACTGAATATGAGGTCAGTCTGCAGGCCCTGACTTAATCTCAGTTGCTGCCCTGCTCCTTGTGTGGTGTGCAGCCGACAGCAGCCTCCTACCTTCACTCATAAATGGTCAGGAAATTCAGCAGGTGGACAATTAAAATGATTTGTTTGAATCACTGGAAAGGGATGTACACAGTGGTATATATCAGCGCTGGTTACTGTCCTCCAATGAGAATACAGAAGATTTTATAAAGCAGGTAAAATGACATCAGAGTCTTCACAAAAAAATAAATGAAAAGCATGAATATGATTTTCAGTGTCAATTGAAGGTGTGTCCGACCATGTAATGACTTACTCATAGGCCTTGTATTGGGTGTTGCTTTAACTAAATAACAGAACTTGCTTAGTGAGTTCCTGGTATGGCGTTAGACACATTTCTTCTGAGTGATATCTGTTATTTCAAACGTGTAGAAACTCCTCAGCTGTTTTGTGCGATACGTTTCAAAAGTGTGTTACGTATGAAAATGTCTTTTACCTGCGGGACAGAATGAATGTACCCTGGTCTCAGAGGTGTGGGTGTGGTCGCCGCAGTCTGATTTACAGCAGAACTGAAGGATTTGAACCTGTTTTATGTGTTCAGAAGCAAATAATTACTGTAAACATGTAGTAAAACATCTGTTTTTTGTTTTGATTTATTTATTTTTATTGTGACAAAAAAAAAATAGAAATAGTCTTCTACTGGATAAATGAAATATATAAAGAAGTGCACACAGAACAGGAACAGTCATGCAGCGTGGTCTGTTTTCAGTGCTCATTTCAACCTGTACCATTAAAAGTTACAGCTCTTAATTCAATTTTCAATTTACTTATTTTATTTCTTATCTTTCTTCTTTATTACGTAAGAATCAGACTGTGTTATTTATAAGTAGCATCAGCAATAATAAAATGGAAAAACAAGAACAGAGAACTGGGTTGTTAAATATCTGATTTACAGTCTGTGGTTGTGTCTACACACTATAAAAGACTCACATGCTTCTGTGTGAATTAACAGTGGTTAGAGAACGTTGTTTTCATACTTGTCTTATGTTAAAAGAATAAAGATCTGTGATCATGAAATTAGAAAATTAGATGAAATTAATTTGTTTGGGAAAAAAAATGAAAGTCACAGTTAAAGCATGTTCACACTTCAGAGATATCGTACACAATTAGAAGTACATGATAAATAACATTAAATTAAGTCAAAGGTTCAGTCTCATAAAGTCTTCATAGAGAATATGTTGTACATGCACCTTCTGGAAGTTGTTGGTATTTAGCCAGTTGTCCAGGTCCAGATTTTAATTCCAAAGAACAGCTGTAAAAACTGCTATGACTACAAGGAAGCTGCTTTTGTTCATGGCTGAAGAGGAGGCAGCAGTTGTTGCTGCTGCTGGAGACACTGTGGTGGTTGCTCCTGGGGCAAGTGTGGTTGTTGTTCCAGGAGCTGCTGTGGTCGTTGCTCCTGGGGGAAAAGCTGTGGTTGTAGTTGGGACAGGTGTGGTTGTAGTTGCAGCAGTTGTTGTTGCTGCTGCTGGGGCCACTGTGGTCGTTGCTCCTGGGGCAAGTGTGGTTGTTGAAGCACCTGCTGCGGTCATTGCTCCTGGGGCCACTGTGGTCATTGCTCCTGGGGCCACTGTGGTCATTGCTCCTGGGGCCACTGTGGTCGTTGCTCCTGAAGCCACTGGGCTTGTTGCTCCAGGGGCAACTGTGGTTGTTGCTCCTGAGGGTGCTGTGGTCATTGCTCCAGGAGCTGCTGTGGTCATTGCTCCTGAGGCCGCTGTGGTCGTTGCTCCAGGAGCCGCTGTGGTCGTTGCTCCTGAGGCCGCTGTGGTCGTTGCTTCTGAGGCCGCTGTGGTTGTTGCTCCTGAAGCCACTGGGCTTGTTGCTCCAGGGGCAACTGTGGTTGTTGCTCCTGAGGGTGCTGTGGTCATTGCTCCAGGAGCTGCTGTGGTCATTGCTCCTGAGGCCGCTGTGGTCGTTGCTCCAGGAGCCGCTGTGGCCGTTGCTCCTGAGGCCACTGTGGTTGTTGCTCCAGGAGCTGCTGTGGTCGTTGCTCCTGGGGCCACTGTGCTTGTCGCTCCAGGGGCAACTGTGGTTGTTGAAGCACCTACTGTGGTCATTGCTCCTGGGGCCACTGTGGTCGTTGCTCCTGGGGCCACTGTGGTTGTTGCTCCTGAGGCGACTGTGATCGTTGCTCCTGAGGCCGCTGTGGTTGTTGCTCCTGAAGCCACTGGGCTTGTTGCTCCAGGGGCAACTGTGGTTGTTGCACCTGAGGGCGCTGTGGTCATTGCTCCAGGAGCTGCTGTGGTCATTGCTCCTGAGGCCGCTGTGGTCGTTGCTCCAGGAGCTGCTGTGGTCACTGCTCCTGAGGCCGCTGTGGTCGTTGCTCCTGAAGCCACTGGGCTTGTTGCTCCCGAGGCCCCTATGGTTGTGGCTCCTGAGGCCACTGGGCTTGTTGCTCCTGAGGCCCCTGTGGTTGTTGCTCCTGAGGCCGCTGTGGTCGTTGCTCCTGAAGCCACTGGGCTTGTTGCTCCTGAGGCCCCTGTGGTCATTGCTCCAGAAGCTGCTATGGTCGTTGCTCCAGAAGCTGCTGTGGTCGTTGCTCCTGGGGCCACTGTGCTTGTTGCTCCTGGGGCAACTGTGGTTGTTGAAGCACCTGCTGTGGTCGCTGCTCCTGGGGTAACTGTGCTTGTCGCTCCAGGGATACCTGTGGTTGTTGAAGCACCTGCTGTGGTCATTGCTCCTGAGGCCACTGTGGTCGTTGCTCCTGGGCCCACTGTGGTCGTTTCTCCTGGGGCCACTGTGCTTGTCGCTCCAGGGACAACTGTGGTTGCTGAAGCACCTGCTGTGGTCGTTGCTCCTGGGGCCACTGTGGTCGTTGCTCCTGAGGCCACTGTGGTTGTTGCTCCAGGAGCTGCTGTGGTCGTTGCTCCTAAGGTCACTGTGGTCGTTGCTCCTAAGGTCACTGTAGTCGTTGCTCCTGAGGCCACTGTGGTTGTTGCTCCTGGGGCCACTGTGCTTGTCACTCCAGGGGCAACTGTGGTTGCTGAAGCACCTGCTGCGGTCATTGCTCCCGGGGCCACTGTGGTCGTTGTTCCCGGGGCCACTGTGGTCGTTGCTCCAGAAGTTGTAGTTGGAGCAGTTGTGGTTGTAGTTGGATCAGTTGTGGTTGTAGTTACAGCAGTTGTGGTTACAGCAGTTGTGGTTGTAGGTGGAGTAGTTGTAGGTGGAGCAGTTGTAGCTGTAGTTGGAGCAGTTGTGGTTGTAGTTGGATCAGTTGTGGTCGTAGGTGGAGAAGTCATGGTTGTAGTTGCAGCAGTTGTGGTTGTAGTTGGATCAGTTGTGGTTGTAGTTACAGCAGTTGTGGTTACAGCAGTTGTGGTTGTAGGTGGAGTAGTTGTAGTTGGAGCAGTTGTGGTTGTAGTTGGATCAATTGTGGTTGTAGGTGGAGAAGTCATGGTTGTAGTTGCAGCAGTTGTGGTTGTAGTTGGATCAGTTGTGGTCGTAGGTGGAGAAGTCATGGTTGTAGTTGCAGCAGTTGTGGTTGTAGTTGGATCAGTTGTAGTTGTAGGTGGAGCAGTTGTAGTTGTAGTTGGAGCAGTTGTGGTTGTAGTTGGATCAGTTGTGGTCGTAGGTGGAGAAGTCGTGGTTGTAGTTGCAGCAGTTGTGGTCGTAGGTGGAGCAGTTGTAGTTGTAGTTGGAGCAGTTGTGGTTGTAGTTGGATCAGTTGTGGTCGTAGGTGGAGAAGTCGTGGTTGTAGTTGCAGCAGTTGTGGTCGTAGGTGGAGCAGTTGTACTTGTAGTTGCAGCAGTTGTAGTTGTAGATGGAGCAGTTGTGGTTGTAGTTGCAGCAGTTGTGGTCGTAGGTGGAGCAGTTGTAGTTGTAGTTACAGCAGTTGTGGTTGTAGTTGCAGCAGTTGTAGTTGTAGATGGAGCAGTTGTAGTTGTAGTTACAGCAGTTGTGGTTGTAGTTGCAGCAGTTGTAGTTGTAGGTGGAGTAGTTGTAGTTGCAGTTGGAGCAGTTGTGGTTGTAGTTGGATCAGTTGTGGTTGTAGTTGCAGCAGTTGTGGTTGTAGGTGGAGCAGTTGTGGTTGTAGTTGCAGCAGTTGTGGTTGTAGGTGGAGCAGTCGTGGTTGTAGTTGCAGCAGTTGTGGTTGTAGGTGGAGTAGTTGTGGTTGTAGTTGTTTCAGTAGTGGTTGTAGTTGTAGTTGTAGGTGCAGCAGTTGTGGTTGTTGTTGGATCAGCTGTAGTTGTAGGTGGAGTAGTTGTAGTTGTAGGTGCAGCAGTTGTGGTTGTTGTTGGAGCAGTTGTGGTTGTTGTTGGATCAGCTGTAGTTGTAGGTGGAGCAGTCGTGGTTGTAGTTGTTTCAGTAGTGGTTGTAGTTGTAGTTGTAGGTGCAGCAGTTGTAGTTGTAGGTGCAGCAGTCGTAGTTGTAGTTGCAGCAGTAGTGGTTGTAGTTGCAGCAGTCGTGGTTGTAGTTGGAGCAGTTGTGGTTGTTGTTGGATCAGCTGTAGTTGTAGGTGGAGCAGTTGTGGTTGTAGGTGGAGCAGTTGTGGTTGTAGTTGTTTCAGTAGTGGTTGTAGTTGTAGTTGTAGGTGGAGCAGTTGTGGTTGTAGTTGGATCAGTTGTAGTTGTAGGTGCAGCAGTTGTAGTTGTAGGTGCAGCAGCTGTAGTTGTAGGTGCAGCAGCTGTAGTTGTAGTTGGATCAGTTGTAGTTGTAGGTGGAGCAGTTGTTGTCTGTCCGTTGCCTGAGGCTGTTCAGTAATAACATGGATGATCTGAGTCACATTCAACGTTTTGACTGAACTTTTCAAACTCACACATTCAGACGATTCTGGGAATAAATTCTTTAAACTCACCAACAAACAGAAGGAGGATGATACAGATCTTCATCTTCATCTTCATCTTCATCGTCATCTTCATCGTCACTGTGGGAAAATGTTGAGAAGCTGTTTTCAAATATAATCGCTGACTTTTGTTAGATTCAGTTTAAACGACGTCCGAACGTTTCTCATGTTCTCAGATTTTTACGTCCATTCAAGTTTAAGAGCGAACGCTTTGTTAGCTAACGGAGAAAAACACGTCAGATTCTCTGACTCAGGATCTGCAGCCCGAGCTTTTCTCTACGTTTCATTCACTTCAGTTTAAAAACAGCTGATAAATATCTCCACTTTTTTATCTGTAGCCACATGTTACGTATAGAAACACAGGAGTCGCACACAGAAGGCTGCTCACACACAGTAACTGTAACAGTAATGATAAGGAACAAATGTAATTTAATATTTATATTTTAAATGAAGAAGAACAGGACACACAGCTTCACTGACTGAAATCAGACAAACATCCATCATTAAAATACTCACACATTTGCTCAGGTGCTGGTTGGTCTTTGCTGCAGTGGCTGAGGATGTGATGCTCTGACTCCACCTGCTCAGTATCCTTTGCTTTTATAGCCACACAAAGCAGCGAAGACGACATCAGGGTCAGAACAAAGACGTAAGCGATGTGTATGAATAAAGTTTCTCTGCTCTGTGTGAGGTGTGGCCAATAGCTTATTCATGCTGCTTTTATTTGGTTGATATTTTTGGTGAATAAAGAAACTGGTTTTGTGACATTTCATTTTAGGCGTGACAAGGCGTGCTTTTTTTTTTTTTTTTTTAGGTGATTTTTCTGATGTTACTTCAGACACTGACACACAGAGTTTCTGGTCAGATGGCACCAAACTGTTAAAGAGTTTTATTTCCATTTTGCAGCTTATTCCCTTTTTTTATGCCCAATTTTTTCTTCAATTGGAGCATGTGAAGTACGACAGGGTGGAGGAACCACACCCACAGGAGACAATGTGTTCACTCTCATCAACCCAGAGAGTGCTAATCGATCATAACACATCGTTTTCTTGGGTCTAAATTAAAGTTTCATTTTCTCTCACTTACAGAAATATGCAGGTGTTTTGCTGTGACACACCAAACTATGCTCAGGTGCTTCATTATCCTTGAGATGTGTCTAGAACTCATATGTGCCAAATTGAAATGATTGGAAATAGTTTAGAACGGCACACACCTGTTTTTATATGGTCCCACAATTCACACTGCGGGTCAGGACAAAGACCAAGCCACTGAGTCCACGGAGCTGGGGACGAGGCACAGATCAGGAGCTCAGTGGTCTCAGTAAATGTGAAATGGAGGGTGGTGCTGTAGTTAGCACCGTCACCTCACAGCCAGAAGCCTCTGGGTTTGAATGTGCTTCTCTGTGTGGCGTTTGCTTCCACCCTCTGTCCGTCCAACAGATTCTGTTCATTGGAAACTCTAAACTGAGAGTGTGAATGCTCAGGGCTGTACCACACCTCTCTCCAAATGCTGAAGACATTCTCTGATTGATGAGACAAAAACTGAACTCAGAGCAGAAGTATGTCAGGTGAACACGAGGCGCTGATCATCACCTGGGTAACAGCATTCATACGGTGAAGCAAGGTGATGGCAGCATCCTGCAGTGAGGGGCTTCTCAGCAGCAGGGACAGGGAGACCAGTCAGAACTGAGGGGAGGACAAATGCATGGAAAAACATCTGCTCCAGAGTGCACGTGACCTGAGACTGGGACGACGCTCCACCTTTCAACACGACAATGACCAGAAACACAGAGCCAGAGACAATGCTGCAGAGACGTCAGGTCAAGGCTCAGACTCTCTGATCCAAAGCCCGGACTTGAACCCCACTGAACATCTGTGCAGGGACCTGAAGATGGAAGTTCACAGACACTTCCCATCCAATCTGACGGAGCTTGAGAGGACGTGACAGGAAGAATGAGATAAACACAAATCCAGGTGAGCAAAGCTCGTGGACAGTTACTTAAAAAGAAGCTAAGAACAGGTTACTGAGCGCAGACAGATCCTATCAAAAATCAAATCTACAGCAAAGAGTGAATGGGTCTGAATACTTCCTGAAAGCACTGTATATACACAGGCCTCTTGCAGATATTTTCCATGTTACTGAATATTTAGCGTAGCCCGTTGTGTAGCTTTGCATTGTGTATGGGGGCAGAAGTGTTCTGCACACTCCACTGATAAAACAAAGCCTAGCCTCATCAGGGAAAATGTCCATGTTCACTGTTTCGAGCTCTTTGCAGGTTGCTGTGAGTTTGCATCATGTTTTCAAGCGATTCCTCGCAAAGTATAAATTTAGAAAAGAAAACATAAGTTACCTCAGAGGAGCCTCAGAGGTGTTTTAGACACTGACCGTCACTATAAGCAGCACTCTGGCTTGTCATTTGAAAAAACACACCTGGAGTTAGAGGGTTGACGTCTCAACATCACTCTGAGAAGCTGGTTCATGCATTCATCTCATCCAGGTAAGATTCATGTAATGTAATGTCTGACGTAGCAGCCAGGCTCCTCACACACACATGCAACACTCCAGTACATCAGTCTCTTCACTGGTTTCCAGTTCAACACAGAATCAACTCCCCTGAATGAGCCTGAGCTCTGAGAGCCATCAGGCAGTGAACAAACTTCCTGACCTGTCACCTGTGTGTGTGTGTGTGTGTGTGTGTGTGTGTGTGTGTGTGTGTGTGTGTGTGTGTGTGTGTGTGTCTTGTTTGTTCAGTTTAGTTCAGTTCAGTTCAGGCAGTTGTTTGTTCTTAGGTTTTATTTTTCAGGTTCTCGTGTCACGTGTTGCTGTATAAACAGAGTTTAAAGCCCGTAATGAACTGTTTTACCAGAACAGCTCCCAACAACAAACCTGTGGGACTAGTTTAGAAGCTGATGAGGCTCGCTGTCCTTCTAAAGTCTGAAAGTTCATGAAATAATATCACGGGCAGATTAGGGCCAGTGGAACCAGTGACCAGGGGCTTCTGGACTAAACCGCTGCAGCACAAACACTGAGGCCCCCTGGTGGTTGAAGGTTGTTGGACTGAGGAACAGGTATCACAAACATGAAAGTGTTGCTTTGCTCTGGCCAAACAGATAAATTATGGATGTTACCAAACATTCTGGCCATGTTTTCATTTTCTCTTTACCAAACTATCAAACTGTTAAAAAAAAAGACTTCAAAGATTTTTATAGTATTTACATTAATTTTAAGAATAGACAATGGACGCCCAGAGCCTTTGTTGGACTTTTAAGTCTAAATGCTGTTTTCTGTGAAGCTGTTTGTTGCCTATTTCTGGCTGTAATGATGAACTACAATTGATTTACTGTGTTACATGAGATACTAAACCAACCTGGGCTCACCACACACTATCAAAATAAAGAAATACGATCGAGAGGCAGAGTCATGCAAAACAGTAAAACTTTGCATTTCATACTTCAATACATTTAATACTTAACATGCACATCCAAATGTAAGCTACAGAACAATCGCCACAGTATGCTGCACAACGTTTCCATCTGGTAAAAGCCTTACAGCACAACTGCTTACATAAAATGGAACCACAGGTATAAAACATCTGAATTATTACATTATACACAAGTCTATGGTTGTTGTGTCTACACACTGTAAAAGGCTCATATGCTTCTGTGTGGATGTTAAAAGAATAAAGATCTGTGATCATAAAATTAGATTAAATTAATTTGTTTGGAAAAAAAAGCTAAAGTCAAAGTTAAAACATGTTCACACTTCAGAGATATTGTACACAATTAGACGTATAAATATGATAAATAACATTAAATTAAGTCAAAGGTTCAGTCTCATAAAGTCTTCATAGAGAATTTGTTGTACATGCACCTTCTGGAAGTTGTTGGTATTTAGTCAGTTGTCCAGGTCCAGATTTTAATTCCAAAGAACAGCTGTAAAAACTGCTATGACTACAAGGAAGCTGCTTTTGTTCATGGCTGAAGAGGAGGCAGCAGTTGTTCCTGCTGGAGACACTGTGGTCATTGCTCCAGGAGCTGCTGTGGTCGTTGCTCCTGAGGCAGCTGTGGTCGTTGCTCCTGGGGCCGCTGTGGTCGTTGCTCCAGGAGCCGCTGTGGTCGTTGCTCCTGGGGCCGCTGTGGTCGTTGCTCCAGGAGCCGCTGTGGTCGTTGCTCCTGAGGCCGCTGTGGTCGTTGCTCCAGGAGCCGCTGTGGTCGTTGCTCCTGAGGCAGCTGTGGTCGTTGCTCCTGGGGCCGCTGTGGTCGTTGCTCCTGAGGCAGCTGTGGTCGTTGCTCCAGGAGCCGCTGTGGTCGTTGCTCCTGAGGCAGCTGTGGTCGTTGCTCCAGGAGCCGCTGTGGTCGTTGCTCCTGAGGCAGCCGTGGTCGTTGCTCCTGAGGCAGCTGTGGTCGTTGCTCCAGGAGCCGCTGTGGTCGTTGCTCCTGGGGTTGCTGTGGTCGTTGCTCCAGGAGCCGCTGTGGTCGTTGCTCCAGGAGCCGCTGTGGTCGTTGCTCCTGGGGCCGCTGTGGTCGTTGCTCCAGGAGCCGCTGTGGTCGTTGCTCCTGAGGCAGCTGTGGTCGTTGCTCCAGGAGCCGCTGTGGTCGTTGCTCCAGGAGCCGCTGTGGTCGTTGCTCCTGGGGCCGCTGTGGTCGTTGCTCCTGAGGCAGCTGTGGTCGTTGCTCCTGGGGCCGCTGTGGTCGTTGCTCCTGAGGCAGCTGTGGTCGTTGCTCCAGGAGCCGCTGTGGTCGTTGCTCCTGGGGCCGCTGTGGTCGTTGCTCCTGAGGCAGCTGTGGTCGTTGCTCCAGGAGCCGCTGTGGTCGTTGCTCCTGAGGCAGCTGTGGTCGTTGCTCCTGAGGCCGCTGTGGTCGTTGCTCCAGGAGCCGCTGTGGTCGTTGCTCCTGGGGCCTCTGTCGTCGTTGCTCCTGGGGCCTCTGTCGTCGTTGCTCCTGGGGCCGCTGTGGTCGTTGCTCCAGGAGCCGCTGTGGTCGTTGCTCCTGAGGCCTCTGTGGTCGTTGCTCCAGGAGCCGCTGTGGTCGTTGCTCCTGGGGCCGCTGTGGTCGTTGCTCCAGGAGCCGCTGTGGTCGTTGCTCCTGAGGCAGCTGTGGTCGTTGCTCCAGGAGCCGCTGTGGTCGTTGCTCCTGGAGCCGCTGTGGTCGTTGCTCCAGGAGCCGCTGTGGTCGTTGCTCCTGAGGCCTCTGTGGTCGTTGCTCCAGGAGCCGCTGTGGTCGTTGCTCCTGGGGCCGCTGTGGTCGTTGCTCCTGGGGCCGCTGTGGTCGTTGCTCCTGAGGCCGCTGTGGTCGTTGCTCCTGCAGTTGCTGTGGTCGTTGCTCCTGAGGCAACTGGGCTTGTTGCTCCAGGGGCAACTGTGGTCGTTGCTCCAGGAGCTGCTGTGGTCGTTGCTCCTGGGGGAGAAGCTGTGGTTGTAGTTGGGACAGGTGTGGTTGTAGTTGGAGCAGTTGTAGTTGTAGTTGCAGCAGCTGTAGTTGTAGTTGGATCAGTCGTGGTTGTAGTTGGAGCAGTTGTAGTTTCAGCAGTTGTGGTTGTAGGTGGAGCAGTTGTGGCTGTAGTTGCAGCAGTCGTGGTTGTAGTTGGAACAGTTGTGGTTGTAGTTGTTTCACTTGTGGTTGTAGTTGTTTCAGTTGTGGTTGTAGTTGCAGCAGTCGTGGTTGTAGTTGCAGCAGTTGTGGTTGTAGTTGCAGCAGTCGTGGTTGTAGTTGTTTCAGTCGTGGTTGTCGTTGGAGCAGTTGTGGTTGCAGTTGGAGCAGTTGTAGTTGTAGTTGGATCAGTTGTAGTTGTAGGTGGATCAGTTGTACTTGTAGGTGCAGCAGCTGTAGTTGTAGGTGCAGCAGTTGTAGTTGTTGTTGGATCAGTTGTAGTTGTAGGTGCAGCAGTTGTAGTTGTAGGTGGATCAGTTGTACTTGTAGGTGCAGCAGCTGTAGTTGTAGGTGCAGCAGTTGTAATTGTAGTTGGATCAGTTGTAGTTGTAGGTGCAGCAGCTGTAGTTGTAGGTGCAGCAGTTGTAGTTGTAGTTGGATCAGTTGTAGTTGTAGGTGCAGCAGTTGTAGTTGTAGGTGCAGCAGTTGTAATTGTAGTTGGATCAGTTGTAGTTGTAGGTGCAGCAGCTGTAGTTGTAGGTGCAGCAGTTGTAGTTGTAGTTGGATCAGTTGTAGTTGTAGGTGCAGCAGTTGTAGTTGTAGGTGCAGCAGTTGTAGTTGTAGGTGGAGCAGTTGTGGTTGTAGTTGTTTCAGTAGTGGTTGTAGTTGTAGTTGTAGGTGCAGCAGTTGTAGTTGTAGGTGGAGCAGCTGTAGTTGTAGTTGGATCAGCTGTAGTTGTAGGTGCAGCAGTTGTAGTTGTAGGTGGAGCAGTTGTGGTTGTAGTTGGATCAGTTGTAGTTGTAGGTGCAGCAGTTGTAGTTGTAGGTGCAGCAGCTGTAGTTGTAGTTGGATCAGCTGTAGTTGTAGGTGCAGCAGTTGTAGTTGTAGGTGGAGCAGTTGTTGTCTGTCCGTTGCCTGAGGCTGTTCAGTAATAACATGGATGATCTGAGTCACATTCAACGTTTTGACTGAACTTTTCAAACTCACACATTCAGACGATTCTGGGAATAAATTCTTTAAACTCACCAACAAACAGAAGGAGGATGATACAGATCTTCATCTTCATCGTCATCTTCATCGTCACTGTGGGAAAATGTTGAGAAGCTGTTTTCAAATATAATCGCTGATTTTTGTTAGATTCAGTTTAAACGACATCTGAACGTTTCTCATGTTCTCAGATTTTTACGTCCATTCAAGAGCGAACGCTTTGTTGGCTAATGGAGAAAAACACGTCAGATTCTCTGACTCAGGATCTGCAGCCCGAGCTTTTCTCTACGTTTCATTCACTTCAGTTTAAAAACAGCTGGTAAATATCTCCACTTTTTTATCTGTAGCCACATGTTACGTATAGAAACACAGGAGTTGCACACAGAAGGCTGCTCACACACAGTAACTGTAACAGTACTGATAAGGAACAAATGTAATTTAATATTTATATTTTAAATGAAGAAGAACAGGACACACAGCTTCACTGACTGAAATCAGACAAACATCCATCATTAAAATACTCACACATTTGCTCAGGTGCTGGTTGGTCTTTGCTGCAGTGGCTGAGGATGTGATGCTCTGACTCCACCTGCTCAGTATCCTTTGCTTTTATAGCCACACAAAGCAGCGAAGACGACATCAGGGTCAGAACAAAGACGTAAGCGATGTGTATGAATAAAGTTTCTCTGCTCTGTGTGAGGTGTGGCCAATAGCTTATTCATGCTGCTTTTATTTGGTTGATATGTGCAGTTAGTAAAGAAACTGGTTTAGCGACATTTAATTTTAGACGTGACGTGGGTTTATTTTTGGGGGGGTTGATGTTTCTGATGCTGTTGTAAGCTTTTGTTTGTTTTTCTGACAGGATGGCACCAGGCTTTTTCATCAGGGTGCAGGTTATGTCCTGTTTTTGTTTTTCGTATGTGAAAGGCTGGAGATGCCGACGGCACCTACAGGAAAGAACGTGTTCACTCTAATCAGAGCAGCTTTAGGAGGATCTGCTTTATGGGTCTACAATACACCACAAAACACTGAAGAAGAATTGTACTTTCCATCAGGTTTGTGAAGCGTACCTACTGCTTTACTGCAAACAAAGATGTGTAAACACACAGACACATCACATGTTTCCTGTCGCTGAGTCGAGGTCACGCTGAACTGAGGTGAAACATAAGATGCTTTCAGGTGCTCTGTACACGCTGATTTCTCCACCTGAAAAACCGTTTCTGGTGTGTCCAGTGTTTTCTGCTTCCCAGGAACCAGGAACCTGCACGCCTCTGTGGAACCTGCAGGCCTCTGTGGAACCTGCAGGCCTCTGTGGAACCTGCAGGCCTCTGTGGAACCTGGAGGCCTCTGTGGAACCTGCACGCCTCTGTGGAACCTGCACGCCTCTGTGGAACCTGGAGGCCTCTTTGGTCTGTGGAACAAACTGTGTGCTGACCTGAGATCAGTCACAAGGCTTTGGCATCTGGGGCTCATGCTTGTGTTTCTGCTCGTGGCTGTGTGATGTTGGTGATTGTCAGTGTTGTTTGCTCTTATATTTTATTTATCATGCTCTTTACTGTGAAGCACGGTGAGATTACCTGTAATGAAATGTGCTGTATAAATAAAACTGCAGTTGATTCCTGTCTCTCATGAACTAACGAGCAGATTTTGGCCAGTGGAGTTTATCCAGCTCTGTGGCTTGAACTCTCGTCTGTCGCTGACGTCAGTGGCAGCTTGCGTTGCTCCTCATGGACGTGGAGAGCAGCCGTGGGTCCAATCACTCTTTTAATCCTGTTGAGTTAATTATCTTCTCTGAAAATCAGTCATTGTCTGTCTCTGTGATAAGGAACGGGCGACCACATCCCTTAAATCCCTCTCGTTAATGAACAGCAGTTGAACCAAGTCATGTCGCACACACAGGTGTGATTCATTAAACATGATAGCAGCCAGATTCACATCTTCAACATAAAGACACAAAAGGAACAGAGGAAGGAACGGAGCACAGACAGCAGCTCTGAGGAGAAGGTGCAAACTGTTTGTGGTGTTTCTGTGCCACAAAGTTTCACAAAAGTGTGAGGACAGAAGGAAGGAAAGATGACAAGAGGAATGAAAAACAGAACCGATGACAGAAATATTGAAAGAATGAAAGAAAGAAGGAGAAAGAAAGATGCTGTCAGTGATGCATGTTGATGTTTCTGTGCCGGTAACAAGCTGTGACAGTCAGACAAAACTTCCTTCATCAGGAAGTTGAATCAAAGTACGAAACGTTCAGGATGGAAACTTGATTCCTTTGTGTGTCACTGTGTTGTAGAGAAGTGTTTTTCTTCCTCAGGACTCAAAGTGTGAATGAGCCACACTCACCTGAACTCTGGGGTCAGGTGATCTCAATCAGACAAACAGTTTCACCTGTGTGTGTGTGTGTGTGTGTGTGTGTGTGTTAGTCACTCCCTCTTTGTTTTTTTTTCCTGATTTTTTTTTTGCTGGGGATGAAATCGAAACAGCTACTGATCTCAGATGTCAGCAGATCCATCTCCATGGCAACTGAGCAAACACTCGCCCAGCTGACAAAGACCGTGCGACACGGCTGAGAGCTCGAGGAAAGGAACGGCTTTCAGCCTCCACCTGTTCAGTCGGACGCTTCCTGCCTCAGCCACAGAGCTTCTCACAGCTTCTCTCACGGTTTGATGTTTTAGGCTTCAACACTGGAAACATAAAGCACAAAGTGTTTCTCGTGAGCACGCAGATCAGAGGCAGATTTGAATCTGCTTTGGTTTTTATGTAAATTTCAGACATGGCCACAAGAAACAGGTGCAGAAAAACAGAAATAACTGTACAAGATAAACTCAGATACACAAAGAGCTGAAGTTCACAGACATGATCAAAGTGATAATTAATAATATGATTTAATAGTTAACGCAGAGTCTTATGATCTAATTCATGTGTAAATGTAAACTGTTCATTTCGTCCTCCACAAGCTGAAGAGACACGTTAACGTGTGGCTCATGATATATCACAAACAGCTTGTTATGACTCCACCTTAGTGTGATACAAAATGAAGTTGCAAAAAACTAAAAAAAAATCTGCAAAAGAGACTGAAACTGACATTTCTTGCATTATTTGAAGTTTTTTCACGTTTCTGCTTTCTGGTTTCTATTTCTCAGGTTTTTTGATTCACAAACAAGCAGATAACTGCTGCAGCATCTGAGACGCCTCATAACGTCTCAACACAAAGACTGGAAAGTCTGAATTCTTTGTCTTTCACGACGTGTTGGTGACAGTGAACAGGAGCCGCACAGAGCGCCCAGAGGACGAGGAGTCATGTTTTCATTTGGCACCTTTTGACTCACCCTCGTTGCAGGAGCCTTATGTTTAAAGTCGTATTTGGTGACACTAATTATTTCTGCATCAGTGCGTAAGTTATTAACTGATGCAGAAGTAATTAGGGACTGCCCGTCCCTGTAGCTTTAATTGTGGTGCACGTTTTCTGTAAATCATTGTTCGGAAGCAGCTGTGAAGGATGCAGCTGACGGGCTGGATGGCATTCTGGTAACGGGTTCCTCCCAAACCAGCAAGTGTGTCTGTCATGCTGTCGTGCTCATCCTGAGTCAGCTGGGGTTGGGTCTGTGTGGGAACTCCTGTCTTGTGTCCTATGTTAATGACACCATCGGTGACTTCAGTGATTGTGTAACCTGAAACAGGCATGGAAGTTAAATAAATCAAACATGATCTATTACCTGGATTTGGAGTTTGTGTGTTTTCCTGTTGTTTCTTTCTTTTCTTTTTTTTTTTTGGTGGTGGGGGGGGGGGTGGAGGTGGTGGGGGGGTTCACATGTGACTCTTCATATGAAATAGGTTTGGGTGTGGTGGATGCTGGGACAGAGCCTGTTGTTGACTCTGAGTCTGTACACAGACAAACACAGACAGGACACAGACACAGTGTTCTCTGTTGTCTTCTGTCCGTTTTGTTTTTGCCAAACAAATTTTCTTATGACTTCAGTCCAACTGCACATCTGTGTTTCACTCACTCTCTGCTAGCTGGAGTTAACGACTGTAGCTCTCCCAGATTAAACAGTAACAGTGGGTTTTCAGAGAACTAGTTAGCCAGCGTTCACACAACGTCGGCCGAATGGAAAGAGCAGGAAAAAGTTTCCCGCTCTGACTCTTCCAAATATCTTATTTTGATCTTGTTACACATTTTGATCAGTTTGTTAACAAGTGAAACCAAATACAGTAAAAACAAACAGTGTTAAGTGAAACTCGGTGGATCAGTTACTGGATTTTACACTCAGTGATGTTGCCTGTGAAACCAGTTTTTTGACGCTCGCTCACGTAGCTCTTTTCACCAGGTGGGGGATTTGAAAGATGCTAGAAATTTCTAATATTTCCAGCTGTGAATGACAAACAGGAGGCGAACATGAACATAACTATGGCCTGAAGATTCTGACTCTGCTCGGAGCAGTCACACTGTAATTGTCGTGTTTGGGGCCTTTGTGACGAGGTGGCTCAGGACTCCCGAGGCTCATAAATCTTCTTTTGCTTTGCAGGTTCTGCCACTGACACACGTTCATGTCTGTGTGTCTGTAATATTCTGTTTTCCACGTAGCTAAGTCAGCTACTGTCTGTAAAACTGGAGCACATCAAAGTCGTTATCACGTGATTCCCATCACCTGTCGAACCTTTCTGTCTCTGTGGCAGATGGAAAACAGATGAAAATAAAGGCATCAGAAAAATATTCATGCAATTAATACACAGGCACTGAGTTATGGTGAATCACTTATAAATGAATTCAGTTAGATGAGAAACTCATTAACACATTTCAAATCATAATAACTCATATGATAATGTTTCTAAGCTCAGTTTCACATCAGTTACCTGACAACCTATTCATACTTCAGATGTCCTCGTCACTGAGCGGGTTCCACTGGCGTCCTCTGCAGTAACTGAACGCGCTGCTGTTGTAGTGTTTCCTGTGAAACACCACAAAACGCACACATTTTTGTGCCACACCTTTAAAAATGCGACGGTCTCGGAACTTGTAGAGAAACTTGTAGATACTTTGGTGAATTACAAAAAAAACCCAGACGCCCGTTGAGTCAAAGTTAGGAACGGGGTTTTGTGGGTTCAGTGCTGGTAAAACAGTTTTTACAGGGAAATGTTTCAATACCTCCAAATATTACACAAAGACGAGATTGTGTGTTTGTTTTATTGTGTCAGCAGCTGTGACGGCAGCAGCTGCTTCAGTGATCAGATAAAGACCTGCTGTCCGTCCATGAACAGAAACATCAAACATCCTGAAACATACGTGTTTCTTTTCTTTTTCTTTGGCTGTGGTGGTAAAAATACCTGACATGACGACTGACACCGCGGTCTATCACTGAACGATGATGCACAGGGACCAGAACACACCTGTACACACCCAGTACACAGAAATATAAATGAGCAGTGAATGCAGGCTTGTTGTCTGTTTCTAGCCACAGGATAGTGAAGGCGTGGGTCATGGTACTTCCCATCTTCATATAAATATACTGATAATGATCAGGTGAATGCAACATGACTACATTTCTTCCTTTTCGCCTTCACACTGTCCACATCACACAGGATGAATCACACGCGTCACTGTGATCTGTTTTCACCTGAACTACCAAAGTTGCTGACAACTTTTTCTGGTTGATCAACTAAACTAAACAACGAACAGTTCATTAAAAGCCATTATCAAGCAGCAGATGAGGAGACCGGAACCTTCCTCACACTAACACATGAAACTAACAGAACTCTCAGACTTCCATCATGATTTCCATGTTTCCATCGTCTGAGCTCTGACTGCAGCTCTGATCGCAGATTTCACCGTGTTTTTCAACAAGTTTCAGCCTCAAAATCACACAGTGTCAATGTCTGAGGTCTGAGGTGGATTTAAATTTACAGGTAACCACGTCACCTTTAGCTAAAAAGTCTGAAACACATGTATGTTTTTCTCCTGTGCTTCATGTACACGTTGTGTACACGTTGTCAGAGCAGAATAAAACCATATTAATGAAAAACGGCGGGAATCTGCCGACAGAGATTTGCTGTTTCTTTATCATCCAGTTACATCACAGATCTACACCGGCTGATCAGCTGACTTCATGAGTGTAATAATAACCTCGGTTCATACCAACACGCTGGATCTGAACGAGTCTCAGCTGGTGTTTAGGTTGTTTTTCAGCAGCGTCGGTTCACTTCTTCCTTTTACTGTTATTAAAAGAGCAGAGGATCCACTCAGCCGTTCAGAACATGGCTCAGAGGGATCGTTCCTCCTCCGCAGATTCTCATTTCCATTTATCATTTAAATGACAGGGAAAAAAAGAGCAAATTTCATAAAACACACATTGCACAGACAATCATGAGATACGAAGCAGGCCTGACCCCCAACCAACGACCCAAACACGTCTGTTCATGGGTAAATGGGTGACTCTGCTGTAACTGAGGGAGAAGTCAGACACCATGTGTTATTAACTGGAGCAGAACTGACCTGTGAACTTCATCTTCAACCTGCAGCACACAGGTGGATGTTCATGGAGTGACTGTGCTGCTGACGGCATCAGCTGACGTGTTTATCTAAATAAATAAAGGACTGACTGACACTGATGAGGAATACCACTTTGTAAATAAAAATATACTGTTGTATTTAATTTCCTCTCAACCTAGAAATGAACTTTTCACATTTTGTTCAGAAAAAACATTTTTGCAAAGTCCACATCTGAACAGTTTTACAGTCCTCCGGCTCACCTGCTCACCTGTCTGCAATTAAAGGTGCATTCAGTAAAACATGGCTTTTAGTGACATCTAGTGTCAGCTGCGAAAACTACATCACTGGAGTTCAGTGATGCATCTGGATGTGTGATAAGTTTATGTGGTCACCAGGTGGCGCTGTAGGAAGGCCAGAGACATGCCATCCAGATCATCCAGACTCCAAGACCTGGTTCATCCCAGATTACACAAACACACATCAGGTACATTTTAAGGAAAAAATATCACGAGAGACGTAGAATTAAAAAATACAAAAGAATTTTGAAAAAAAGGAAACAAGATGATTTTTGTCTGAAACCTTTTTCTGATCGAGATGAGCCACATTAAACCACTCGTTTGTTTTTGTTTAGGTCTTTTGACACAGGATCAAACAAAATGAGGTGATGGGTTTTTCAGTCTTTTTATGTTTTACAATTTAAAAACTGAGTCAACGTTCAGGTTAACAGTGAACATGAATTAAATGAAGGCATCAGCTCTTAGCCTCCAGGTTTTCCTTCCTGTCAGTGACGAGCAGGGTCTGAAACTTCATTCAGAACATGTAAATAAAATAAACACAACAACTGAGCTCATTCAATAAAGAATCAGAGGATTTCTGTTTGGTTTATGGTCAGGATGTGTCGGGGAACTCAGGACCTCTTTCTTCATTTCAGGATGACGTACAGCAGGGACTCAATACGTCCCTCACACTTTAAAAAGTGCTGATTTTATCACCCTCATTTTTAGGATTCTGTCTGAACAGCGTCCTCAGACCCTCAGTCAACGTCCAGATGGAAGGTGAGGAGAGCTGATCAATAATCTGTTATAAACAAACACAAACAGAACAAAACAACTTACAGTGACCGTGAACCTGGGGTTTCTGGGGTCTTGGGGGCAAAGGAGCCACTTTGGCGGGTTTTCCGATGCCGACACACACAGGTGGCTGATGAGGTTTCCTGTGTTTCAAAATGAGTAGAAATCAGGACAGGCAAACATCAAAGCATTCCAAGTGATGGTAACGGCTTCCTGTGAATCAGTGACACATTTAAATTGGGTTTTAAGACAAAAGAGAAAAGACACAAAACACAAGTGAAAATGGGTGGAAGCACATGTCCACAGCTACACCTGACTGTCTGCATTCTTTCTGGGACAGGTGGACGTGACCACCCTGCACACGAGGAGCAGCTACTGGTCGACCTTTGCCACGTTTTTAATTTATTTACATTTATCGTACACTGACTTTGTCTGAGGTTCTCCGGAGAGAACTGAAGTTCTAAGGTCTAAGTTACATCAGAAGAACTTCTCCATTTAAATAAACTTGCAGAAAAAATGTTTTTCATGATTCATGAGCGCGGTGTTTCACAGACCTGGCTTCGTTTGTGCTCAGCACAGTGTTTTGGTTCCTGTTGATGCACGGCGTCTGCAGTAAATCTCAGTATTTTGCAGTGTTTGTATTGTAAGAACTTGATGCTTCTTATCTGGCCCCTGTTCTTAGGAAGGGCAGAGACAGGGAGGTTTACACTTGTCACACCTCACTGCATGTTGAAGGTGTGTATCGCACACCTAGAACATGAGCGATGACTGATATGATAAGTGTTTAATTATGTGACACTCACCCCAGCAACGCACATGGAGCCTGGAGAGACTTGGATACGGTTCAGCAATGTGGTTTTGCCTTTGTGACAGATCGGGTAGATGTGGGTCTGTCAGAGGTGCGGCTGCACAGTTATACACAGCACACTGAAACATATTTCCAGGAACACCAGTGGACGGACGGACAAACAAAAACACAAACAAACAAACAAGCAAGCAAACAAACAAACTGCTGCTCACGTGGCAGCATCCTCTGAAAGGATGCGATGTGACTGAAAAGATGTTTTTCACATGAACTCATTCATCTCTTATCTTTCCACAGAAATCAGCTGGTGTGACAACATTTTCTTTTCCTGCTGCAATATCACTTTCATATTACACGAAGAGAAAAGAGACTGAAACATCTTTGTTTTCAAATACTTTTACTTTTACTTAAGTACAACTATTTTTTTTACTTATTAATACATTGTAGTAAAGTTCTTTTACTTTATTTACTTATTTTCTTAACTGGCTGCATTAAGGCGATCTTTCAGGGAGGATTTTGTACATTAGGTGGTTTTTGCACGGTGGGTCTTTACGTCTCCTGGAACAGGATCAGAAAACATCTGGGTGGTGGATGTTCTCACCTGAGGACACTCAGGTCATGTAAACATCCTGTTCTAAACTTTAACACGGGCTCCTTAGAAACTAAAATGCTACCAACTTAACGTAAACACTTCATGTCTTAATAACTAGTTGCACGGTCAAAATGTCACTCGACAAGTTTCACATTTCTATTAATCACACAGACTAATCATCCATCTATTCAGCATCCTACTAGTTTGCTGTGAACAGAGGAGGAAACACTGTGGCCAACACCTTAACCTGGGTGGGAAAAGTCAGGTTTATCACCACGATCAGTGTTATTAGTCAATAGGTTTGTTCCGTCTGACGCAGCATCTTCGTATATAAGGAGACCAGGAGACAGCGAGCAAAGACAAAGTCAAAGAAGAGGAGAGACATCATCGCTTCACTGAATTCACCGCATCATCCAAGTGAGAATTTCTCTGAATTTTTATAATTAAAGTTAGAGTTAAATGTTTTTAAATGATTTTACAATTTGATTTAATCTCATTCTAAATGTTTATTTTGTAATTTGTGCATCTTGGTGGAAGTAGGTCGTGTTTGTGTTATTTATGAACCAGTTTGTAAATTTGTAAAAGGTTTCATTTCCCAGGCAGGAAACACACAAATCTTTGATTTTCCTTTAAATTTGCTCTTTTTGATTAACTGTAAATTAATTGTTAAGAAAATCAATTTTTGTTTGTGGTTCTCTGATGTGAGGATTTACTGCTGTTCTTCATTTCATTTCCTAAATGTAATACCTTTGGATTCTTTGACTGCCAGTGAAAAGCAGATGGCTTTTCTTTACTGTCATTCCTGAGGTTTTACACATTTTATATAAACCTAAACTGTTCGTGTTACACATTCGGTTGAATAGAATGAATTCAGAAATGAATTCCTCTTCCTCTGGCCTGTAACGACAGCTGCCTCTGCAGAGCGGTGGGATTCTGTATCTGACCGTATCGTCTCTTTTGTGCAGGAGTAGTTTTAAAGTTTGAACGATTACGCCACAGAAACCACAGCTGCTCACCGCAACAAGAAGATATCAATTCTTAACTGCTCACACATTATGAAATGTGCTCTACAAGTTTTTTATTACGCTGAGTAAATCTTTGGGCCAATTTAGTACAAGAGGAAAAAGGGAGGAAACATTATCAGGTTTCTTTTCATCACATGAACCGCGGCTGAATACTTTACACAGGGAACAAAACAGAGAACCAAAACCACAACTTCTCTCTTCGTTCCCTCCTGTATTTTCACTGTATATCCACAAACAGTGTAAAGCATGGAAGCATTTTATTAATTATATTATTAATTATATTCATGTAGACACTAACATTTGCCTTTCTACTATTTTTCATTTTCTTTCAGGAGACAATCAGATGTAGTTTTGGAGAAGAATCAGTCACAATGATTTTCAAGACTTGCATCTTTGTCCTTATCCTGACTGGTAAGTAATAAATACAATATGTTTTTAATTGAAAAGCTGAACTATATCTGAAATATATGAATGAATTCTGATCAAACTCTGAAATGGAACCAGCATCCAACAGTCAGCCGGCTGAGGGAAGCCTGAAACTGAGGTGCCCCCGGAGACTGAGCGCAACGGCTCCAACCACTGCAGGTGCCCAAGGATCAACAACAAGCAAATCAACAACAACAACCACTGCAGCTGAATCAACAGCAACCACGCTGCCTCCAAAACCTATGGTCACAGAAACAACCACTGCTTTACCATCATCACCCACAGCTGCCTCAACAAATACCACAGCAACACCACCAGAACAGACCAAAACCACAACCTTATCAACAATGATAGCAGTAACAACAACAGGACCATCACCAGCGGCAACTACAGCAAGCGCGACGGCAGCAGCAACAGCAGCGGCAGCAGCAATAGCAGCAACGGCAGCGGCAACAGCAGCGGCAGCAGCAGCAGGCACTACGGGGCCCGCAGCTGAAGCAGCGGCAGCAGCTGCAGAGGCTGCCACCACAGCTGCACAGGAAGCAGCAACAGCTTCTGCAGCAGTCTTAAATGGATCACTATCACCAACAGAGGCAGCCAAACAGGCAGAGTTAGCAGCCACAGCAGCCAAAGCTGCAGCAAGTGCAGCAAAACGAGCAGCCGAAACAGCACCAGGGTCAACGGCAGACATAGCAAGAAAAATAGCAGAGGCGTCATCAGACGCATCAGCTGCAGCAGATAAAGCAGCAGAGGCAGCAGCAAAGGCTGCATCTGCAGCAACAGCAGAAACCGCAAAGGAAGCCGCGGCAGCTGCAACAGAGGCAGCTGCAGCTGCAGCAAGAGCTCTGGCAGCAGTACAGGTGGCATTAATGGCAGCCAAACAACCAACAACTGGAGGAGACACAAACACAACAATGATGAAATTATCAATTTTAGCAGCACAAACAGCAGCAGAAACGGCTGCAGCAAAAGTAGCTAAAGCAAAAGCAGCAGCTGAAGCCGCAGCTGCTGCTGCAACAGCAACCACTGAAGAAACAGCAGCTGAAAAGGCAACAGAAGCAGCTGAAACAGCCAAGGAAGCAACAGCAGCAGCAAAAGTAGCTGCAGCCGCAGGAAAAGCAGCAGCATCTGCAGCTGCAGCAGCAGCAGCCCTTGCTGGAGCAACACCTCAACAGCCCACAACTACAGCAACAACAACAACAACAATAACAACAACTGAAACCACAAGAAAATCACCATCTACATCTGCATCACTACCTCTACCGACAGCCACGGCAGCAGCAACGGCAGCAGCAACAGCAGCAACAGCTGCAGCATCAGCAGTAGCAGCAGCAGCAGCAGCGACAACAACAGCCACTGCAGGACGAACATCTGCAGCTACAAAAAAGGCCTCAGTAGCTGCACTAGCGGCTGCTGCTGCTGCCGCAGCAGTGGCAGAGGGGAAAGCATCACCATCAGTGGCAGCAGAAGCAGCAGCAAATGCAGCAGATGCAGCTACAGCAGCTGCTACAGCAGCAATTGAAGCAGCAACAGCAGCACCGGCAGCGACAAAGGCACTAGCACAGCAAACGCTTTCGGCATCACTAAAAGCTGCTGCAGCAGCAAAAGCAGCGGCAACGGCAGCAAGATTAGCAGCAACAGCAGAAACAACAGCAGAAACTGCAGCAGCTGCTACAAGAGCTGCACAAATAGCAGCAGAAGAAGCAGAAGAAGCAGCAGAAGCTCTAAAAGCATCACTTAAAGCAGCACCAGTGGGAACAACAGCCGCAATAAAATTAGCAATAGTTGCAGCCCAGACAACGGCAGCAATGGCTGCAGAAGCCGCAAAGAGAGCTACAACGGTGGCAGAAACAGCTGCAGAAGCAGTTGCAGCAACATCAGGAGAGACAGCAGCTGAAAAGGCAGCAGCATCCATACAGAAAGCAAAAGAGGCAATAAATGCAGCAAATGCAGCAGGTGCTGCCTCTGAAGCAGCAGCAGCAGCAGCAGGAGCAGCAGCAGCAACAGCAACAACCACACAGTCAACAACAGCACCAACCACATCACCCGCCATAACACTGGCACCAACAGCAGCAGCAATCACAGTGAAGGCAGCATCAGCCTCTGCAGCAGCGGTGGCAGCCTCTGCAGCAGCAGCAGCAGCCACTTCTACAGCCGCTGGAGCAACAATTTCCCCAGCTGCAGCAAAAGCAATAAAGGCTGCAAAAGAAGCAGCCAGAGTTGCCACATTAGTGGCAACAGGAGGAGAACTAGCAACATTGGCGGCTTCAGCAGCAACAAAAGCTGCCGAAGCTGCCAAAGAAGCAGCATTGGCAGCAGCGCTGGAAGCAAGAGCAGCACCAGCATCAAAAGCAGAAGCACTTGGGCGACTAGCTGATGCATCATCTTTAGCAGCGAAGGCTGCTGAAGAAGCAGCAACAGCAGCAACAATGGCAGCCTCTGGTAACACGGCAGCCATCAAAGAAGCTGCAAACACAGTGGCTGAAAGAGCAATAAATGTTGCCGAAATATTAAAAACAGAATTATCGTCTGCCAGCGGGCACACGGCAGCAGCGACACGTTTATCATTATCAGCTGCACAAGCAGTGGCAGAAATGGCAGAAGCAACAGCACTGACAGCATCAGCAGCAACTGGAACAGCGACAGAGGGCACTGCAGCTCTGATGGTCGCAGCAGCACAGGCAGCAGCAAAAAGCGCAGCGGCAGCAGCAACGGCAGCAGAAAATGCACTCCCAAATGCAGGTGTCAGTACATCCACAGTGCTATCAACTAATGATGCACCGACAACAGCACCACCTCCAGCCACACAAGGACAAACTGCATCTGTGACGACATCCACAGCAGCAGCAGCAGCGGCAACAGCAATAGCAGCCTCAACAGCAGCAGCAGCTGGAGCAACAACGTCTAAAGAAGTAGAAACTGCAGTAAAGGCTGCACAAGTAGCAGCAAGAGCTGCCACATTAGTTGCAGAAGGACAAGCACCAGCAACACTGGCAGCAAGAGCTGCGACCAAAGCTGCAGAAGCTGCAGAAGCAGCTGCACTAGCAGCGATACAAGCAGCATCAGCAGCACCAGCATCAACAGCAGATATAGCAGCAAAGATAGCAGAGGCATCATCAAAAGCTTCACTGGCAGCAAGGAAAGCAGCAATAGCAGCAACAAAGGCAGCTTCAGGCACAGCAACACCAGAGGCCATTACAGCAACTGCAGAAGTCGCAAAGACTGTGGCAGAAGCAGCAGAAGGAGCATTAGAAGCGTTATCAGCGGTCACAGCAGAAGAAGCAGCAGGATTGACAGAGGTTACACGTTCAGCAATAGCATCAGCACAGACAGTGGCAGATATGGCGGAAGCAACAGCAATTACAGCAGAAGCAGTGGCAGAAGCTGAAAGAGCAAGCAACACAGAAATACTGAAGTCAACAGTAAGAGCAGCAGTAAGAGCTGCAACTGCAGCAGCAAACGCAGCAGAAGCTGTTCTGCCAACGGCGTCTCAAGGGACAGCAGCAAACTTAACCCCAACATCCACCAGTTTCATAAGTCAGGCACCAAACAACAACGCAGCATTGCCAGAGGAAAACACGTCCACAGCAGTAGCTGCTGGTTCTTCTCCTGTTACAGGAGCAGCTGAAGCCCAGAAGGCAGCAGTAGTAGGGTCGACTGCAGCAGCAGCAGCTGCAGCAGCCGCTGCCTCAGCAGCAGCTACAGCTGCTGGACCAGCAGCATCCGCCGCAGCACAAAATGCAGCTAAATATTCAAAACTAGCTGCGAGAGCAGCCATATTAGTTGCAACAGGGGCAACAACAGTGGACACGGCAGCAGATGCAGCAAGAAAAGCAGCTGAAGCAGCAGATACAGCGGCGAAAGCAGCAACACAAGCAGCGTTAACCACATCACCAGCATCAGAAGCACTACAAGCAGCACAGATAGCAGCATCAGCATTAAAATCAGCCAAAGCAGCACAAAAAGCAGCAACAGCAGCAACAACGGCAGCATCTACAAAAGCAACACCAGAAACAGTGCTAGCATCCGCAGAAGCTGCCAAAGCAGTGGCTGCACAAGCAGCACAAGCAGCAGAGCAATTACAGGACCTATTATCAGACGCCACAGGGTCAACAGAAGCAAAGCGTGCATCGATAGCAGACGCACAAGCAGTGGCACAGATGGCACAAGCAACAGGAATAGCAGCAACTACAGCAATGGAGGCAGCAGTGGAGGCAGCATCAACAACAACAGCACAAAGTGCAGCAGAATTAGAAGCAGTAATAGCATCAACAGCGCAGGTGGCTGCAGTGTCCGCTTTAGCAGCAGCAACAGCAGCTGAAGCAGCAGTGGCAAGAACTTCCTCTGGCAACATAACAGCAGCAACAGCAACAACAGCAGCAGGAGCTGGAGTTGGAGCTGAAGCCGAAGCCGGAGCGGGAGCCGGAGCGGGAGCCGGAGTTGGAAACAACCAAGCAACAACAGCAGCTGCAGTGAACAACAAAATGAGCCTCGTTTGTGTGGCAGTGGCTGTCACAGCAGCCGTGCTTCTCTAACTGGAGCTGTAGAGTGTAAAGATATATTCAGCATTTTATTATCTCACTTTTCTAATTTATTATGTGTATGTCAAAATCATGAAAACAAATATTTAACCTTTTAAATATGTGTAAATAATTCTATTTATTCTCATATTTATTGTGTGCCATTAGACTGTGGATCACATGTCCAACAGGAAGTGATCTCTAGATTAAAGACAAGTTATTGTACTCATCCTGTGTGTGTGTGTGTTACTATTGAAGGAAACTGATTATATATTTTATGATATCTGTAATTGATTGTATTTTCAATTGCGAATGTGAAAACCTAATCAATAAATGAACTATAACTGCATTTTGCCTCATTCTGTTCTCAGTCTGACCACGTCCAACCCAACGAGGTTTATCCACGTACGACTACATGGCTGTTACATTTATTTTAACATGAACCCTTTTTAAACAAGATAAAAATAAATAAAAATATAAAATAAAATTTAAATAATCTACTAAAGTTGATATAAAAATAACAAAAGCTCATAAACTTTGGCTGCAGGACTTTTACATGTATTTTTACATTGTAGATTTGCTGCTTTCACTGAAGTAAATGATGCGAGTGCTTCTTCCACCACTGAGTATAATACAGTGCAACACACTGCATTCGTTTTTAGCTCCGTGTTCCTAAGCTGGTAACTGAGAGCACACAATGCTAACTCTTTGAATGACTGCCTGTGAAACATCTTTGGTTTCTGTAGCTGTGGATAAATCACAGTTTCAGATAAATGAAAATGATTTGCAGCAGCGCTCTGACACTGTTCTGGCTCATTCCAACACATTCCTCTGAGCTGGTTAAATGAAAACAGTAACACAATGTGAGGCGTGGTGCCTGGTCAGCCAAAGCTTGTACTTTAGATTAAAATAACAACCAATTAGTACATTCCAGATATCATTCCTTGATAATAACTAACCAAAGACACTTTGACTGTGTTGTGGCCTGTGGCTAAACGGTGTACATATCCACATCCAGTTAGCTTAGCTCATAGCAGGTGGAGCAGCAGTGGATTTAAGTGGATTTTAAAGTTAATTGTATTTGTGTGCTATCTTTAAATCTCTGGAAATAATTAACATGGGAAATAAACAAATATCTATTATATTTATAATTTTAAATATATAAATAAGGATGAAATTGTCTGGAATGGAAACAGAGGGGGTGGTTTAAGACACCGTTTGTCACCCACCTATAACGCAGTCCTGAGATCCCTCCCCGGGCGACTAACCCATCCATATCTGGGCTCATGTGATTCTAACAACTCACCTGATCCATAGTTTCACTGACCAACCATGTCATCCCCTCAGGTGCTAATGAGCCCAATGGGCAGCCCCTGCTATCAGCCCAGTGAATAACTATGACCTATAACCATGACTCTAGTCTGTACCGTATTTTCGTTGCACTTGACTGTGTAATGACAATGAAGTCTATTCTATTCTGTTCTATTCTATGGTAGAAAATGTCATTAGTAAGTGCGTGCATTGCTGTTGCAATACTCAGTGTAGCCGCTAGGGGAGCGCTGCGGCAGCCGAGCAGTAGCCAGGCAGCGAGCGATACGTTCCGGGGAGACGAAGAAGAAAAAGAAAGATGGCCATAGCTAACGTTAGCTAGCTGGTGGGTCTCGGAAAATGTTGCGTTCTTGATCTTTTCTTGTCTTTTTACTCTTCGAATGAGCCTCGGCCTGGACTGTAAACCGGCCCGCCGACAGTGTGAAGACTGAGGCAGGAAATAAGCGCCACTGTGCGGTGTTGGAGCGGTTTATTGAGGAGTTTTTTTGGCGGTTGTGTGTGTTTGTGCACCGGGAGGGGGTCGTGTCTCCTCCGGTCAGCTGTCCATCAGTTAAACGTCAGGTGAGTTTATACTCTGAATTCCTGCTTTTCCTACTCTCCACTTTCACGTCCTCATTGAGGAATAACACGATTAGGCTTTTTATTCGACAAATCCTCAGGTGAGTGAAACTTTACAAACTTCTTTTATTGGTTTAAATCGTGGTATAGAATCACTGTTTAGTTCCTGGAGGAAGTTGTAACGTTGCAGTTCAGTGTGTTAACGGGACGCAACTTGGAATCTAGCGTTTTTATCACAGTAAACAGTGATTCTCCCTTCACAGAGCCACTACCATCACCCAACCAACTTATTGTGTTGCTGTGATGTGTGTGTAGTTGCTTACTTTTAGAATAGTGCCACTTCTTTTTCCTAAACTGTTTTTTTTTTTTTACCTGTGTGGAGAAACACCACAGTCATTTTAGAGACAAACTGCACTGAGTTTAGTTGGCTGGCCCTTAAAGCAGGGGTTCATCTGTAGGCAGAAATTACCTGTGAACCCCGAATGACCAATCAGGTGATTACAAAGAGACATAAAACAAGTACGAGAGATAAAATAGATGTAAAATTACCAAAAACACACAAAGAGCATTGCAGAAGTGTCTTTGGGCAAGACACAGAATCCTGAGTTGTCTCACTCGTGATTCCCTTTGGATAAAAGTGTCTAATGAGTAAATATAAACATATGTGATGCATCAGTGTCATTAGCTGTAAAGAGGCAGGTGTGTGACGGCTCTGTT
The DNA here is from genome assembly GCF_017976425.1 of Toxotes jaculatrix. Lineage (NCBI taxonomy): Eukaryota > Metazoa > Chordata > Actinopteri > Toxotidae > Toxotes > Toxotes jaculatrix. The sequence continues at coordinate 911,962 of NC_054406.1, forward strand.
GTGTGCGGGGAGGCAGGTGATTTTGGAAGCAGTGTGTGTGATGCTGGAAGGATTGGGTTTATTAAAAAAATAGTGGCATTTATAGTTTTTATTTATCAGTGAAGTCTTTTTGGTCGAACTGCTCAGAACTCGTGCCACTCTCTGTTTCGGACCAACACCGTTATCTCACTAGAATAGCAAAGGGAGGTAAATAGATTCCACCAAAACACTGAGGTCATGAGTGGAGTCTAGATGAGGCCGAGATTTACAGTTTACATCGGTGTTTGTTCTCTCTGTCTCTGTCCAGGGAGGATTGTGGGAAACAGCAGCCATGGCAGCTCCAGTAAACATCCAGACTCCCAGTAAGACCTGGGAGCTGAGTCTGTACGAGCTGCACAGGAGTCCTCAGGTAAACACGTGTGTGTGTGTGTGTGTGTGTGTGTGTGTGTGTGTGTGTGTGTGTGCGTGTGTGCGTGTGTGTGTGTGTGCGCGCGCATGCTCTTTTTAGAACTAATATGGTTCTTTAAGTAAAAGCTCTGTAATAGTCAACATGAGAAACATTTCTCTGGAATCTGTTCAAAGGCAAAGCAACAGAGCGTTTTACAAAAGACACTGAGAAAACAAGAAATAAAAGAGAAACACAACAATATGAAAAGACAGAGAAAAGGATTTAAAAGAACATTAGACCAATAAAACACTGCAATAAAACTTAGAGTGCACAGGGACAGCTGTCCTCACAGGTATGATCATATAAATGTTTTGTTTACCTGTGTGTCCAGGAAGCGATCATGGACGGGACGGAGGTGGCGGTGTCTCCTCGCTCTCTGCACAGCGAGCTGATGTGTCCCATCTGTCTGGACATGTTGAAGAACACCATGACCACCAAAGAGTGTCTGCACCGCTTCTGCTCCGACTGCATCGTCACCGCGCTGCGATCAGGGTGAGAACGATGCGGCAGCAACTCAGCGTCGTGTGGTTGGTTGTTTGAATTAGCTGTTAGTCAACAAAATGTAAAACGACCAAGGTGACGTCTTCACAGTGCTTATTTTATCCAACCAATTCACTGTCACATGTAGAGAACATTTGGTGTTTTTGTTTGAAAAACGACAAACTATTATTAGGTTTTCAAAATAGTTGCTGAGTCACTTTCTGTTGGCTAATTGACTTGTTCAGCGTCTGGTATCTAATAAGACCACGACCATGTGGTGAAAGTACAGCTTAGATACCATGATGGTGGTAAAAAGCTGCTTTAGACAGAACAACGTGTTCAGAACACACCACCGTCTCAAACTCCTCCCTCCTCAGGAACAAAGAGTGTCCGACCTGCAGGAAGAAGCTGGTTTCCAGGCGTTCGCTGCGCAGAGACTCAAACTTCGATGCGCTGATCTCAAAGATCTACCCGAGCCGTGACGAGTACGAGGCCCACCAGCGCCGGGTCCTGGACCGACTCAACAGGCTGCACAACAAGGAGGCGCTGAGCTCCAGCATCGAGGAGGGGCTCCGCCAGCAGGCCCGCTACAGGTCCGAGAGGTGGGGGACAAAATGGGGAGACGGGGTCAAGTACAGATCAGTTTCATAAGCTCACTCTTCTGCCAGTGTGTGTGATGTGATCACGTATGATTACCTTGAGACTTTGACAGAGTGAAACCTTCTCTTACAGACTTATGAAAATGAATAAACTTAAACATCAAAATCAAACAACTGTTCCAGTTTTTGATCATCTGAACACCAGAATATTTCAGTGTTGTTGATGAGACATTTCATGGAAAATTAACTTGTATATTAACGTATCTCATGCTGACAAACAAAACCTTCTCTGCTAAAGCTCCATGTAGTCTGTGTAGTACAATACTAACAGCAGGACTGCTGGTCCCGTGTGTTTGCTTCGGCCCTGCAGGAGCCACCGGGTGAAGAAGCTGACTCAGGAAAGTGACAACACCACCTTCAGCGGCGGAGAGGACAACGGCGATGCGCGATCGCACCTGTCCCATGACTCTGCCCCCTCACACACCCCCCACCCCTGCAGTCAGACCCCCTCAGAGGCCGGGCCGAGCCGCAAGAGGCCTCGAGTCTCAGACGACGGCTCGGGGCCCGAGGCGGACAGCGGGAGCCCGACGCCTCCGCTGAGACGCCATAAAGAGGGGCCGGCCTCAGAGATCGAGCTGGTGTTCAGACCACACCCACAGCTGGTCCACGCCCAGGACTACAACCAGACCAGGTGAGGCTGGACCACGGGTTTGAGTGCTTTGTTTTCATTTTGTGTATTTTTTCTAAACATTGTGACACGAAGAACAAACTGTATTTTCATTTTTCAGAGACCTGACTGATTGAGAGCACTTAGCATTAAACCCTTCACTGAGTGGAAACAGAAGCTTTTTACATGCATTTAAACAAATTTAGAGAAGATGAACAGTAAATTTGTACAAAGAACTAAACGTGACTTTGTCCCTGAAATCAGGATCATCTGTGAGTGAGGAAATACTCCTTCATCTAATCGCATTTCTCTGTTCACAGATATGTGAAGACGACAGCCAATGCTACAGTGGACCATCTGTCCAAATACCTCGCTCTGCGCATCGCTCTGGAGGACAGGCGGACCAACGGGGAGGCCGAGGCCAGAGGAAAGGAGGAGGGAGGCGGAGCAGAGGAGGGAGGAGAAGCTGGAAGAGCGGCAGGAGGCGGAGAGGGGTCGAGTCTGAGCAACATCAGTGAGAAACAGTACACCATCTACATCATGACCAGGGGAGGACAGTTCTCTGTGAGTAGCAGAACCGACACGTTCACCTGCTCAGAGCAACATTAAAACACCTGCAGCAGCTAACTGAGACAGAACAGTCAGCCAATCACAGGCTGAGGCCTGCTCAAAGGTTAAAGGAATAGTGCAACATTTTGGGAAATGCACTGAAGCTTTAAATTTAGCAGACAGATACAAGACTGGTGGTAAGCTCCTCTTTGAACTCTCAGCAGGAACAAGCACATTTCCCAAAATATGAACTGTTCCTTTAATCAATCAAACCTGAACGATGCAGTTTCTGTCTGTGGAGCAATGAGACCGAATCTGAACCTGCAAAAGGGTTTTAGCTTATAATTCTCAACTCTAATTCTGAAAGAAAACTCATACATACACACACACATATATATGAGAGAGAGAGATCTGTATCTATATATATATCACCTGTTTACTGCCAAAGTTTCTCACATCTGCACCAAACTTCACACCTTATAAAATAGCTAAATCGTCACTGTGTTGTTAGTCATGTTCCTCAGGAAAACCCTGAGCACGCAGACAAGTTTCATAAGCGAAGTGTCTGAGTTAGAAAGCTGTAGCAGTGAAGTCTGACATCGTCTCTTCCTTCACTAAAACATCCCTCACTCTTCCTCTCAGACGCTGAATGGCTCTCTGACCCTGGAGCTGGTCAATGAAAAATACTGGAAGGTCAGGAAGCCGTTGGAGCTTTACTACGCCCCCACCAAGGACCAACAGCAGCCACAGCCACAGCAGCAACCCCAACAGAAGTCTCCTCCCCCACAGAGGGAGGGGTGAGGACGGGCAGGGAGCTGCTTTTCTCTCCTTCCATTTAACCACACCTTCTTTTTGAAGATGGAAGTTCAGCTGCCAGTTTTCACATTATCAACTTCATTTGATTTCATCTGTAAACTGAATCTGACCTGAGACCTGATTTTTGCAGCTGGATTTACCAAGAAGAAAATAACCAAACCACTAAATAACAGCTGGTAATGTTTTTGTTTCCTTATGCGGAGGCTGCTCTGGTGAACAGGCTGGTTGTTTTCTGACGGTTTACGGAGGAGATGTCACTGTGGCTGATGGACCTGGAGATGAGTGGGACCACTTTTCTTTTTTCCTCCTGATATGAAACATCTGCTACTTGTTCGCCTGTTTTCCATCATCTGGATCTTATTATTGAATATAGAATAATTAACGAACAGACTCGTTTACCAAAAAAAAGATAAATGTGTTTCAGTTCTGAATCTAAATGGGATTTTTTTTGTCCACTTCTTACTTTTCTCAAAATTAACAAGTTTTATTATTTCTCCCAACTCAAATTTCAGATACTGTTTTTGCAGCATCGCAGTCAGTTTTTGTGCCGATGAGGACGAGAGCTTAATGTAAAGACCATTATAATAATAATACTGGGAGAAGAGATGTGTGAAGTGATAAGTTATGATTTAACCTGAATTTAATGTCTGACTGAATCTATTCTGAATTTATGAAATCTGTGTAGAATTTCTGAGAAAGTGACTGAAGCTCTTTGCTGCTTTCTGTCTGACGGGGTCGTTTAGTTCGACTCAGCTGAAACAGGGTTTAATGAACCTTAGCTGTTCCTTTTTAGCTGCTCATCCTGTCCAGGGCTGAACCTATCCCAGCATGCACTGTGGGAAGACAGGGTGACCGAGAGGACACATGCAGGTCCTTTGCTGGTTTTGCTTTTGCATTTCCTTTCTAACGCTGAGGCACTGAGACGTGTGCAAGTTCCTTAAAACTTTTCCTGTTTCCTCACTGTCCACCTTAAAAAATGTAGCTGTAACACCCAGCGTACCTCCTGTTGCTCACCTGCCCAGAGATTTAGTACATCCCCAGTTTTTTCCTGTGAAATATTTTTGGTTGATTAATTTGCATGATTCTGTGAAAAAGCCATAAGCCTTAGTTGAGGTTTAACCCGAGTTCTCTTTCTGCTCCACTTCTTGTCTTTACGCACTTTATATTTCCTGCAGCCATATCATTTCCTACCTTACCTCGTTTTTAATGGAATATTTGTATATTAAGAAGAACGCAATATTTCCTTTTTGCTCCGTTGCATACTTGTACACCTGTATCCTTCTGTCCGCAATGCAACGCAATAAACTGAAGTAACGATCAGATGTTTGATGTGAATGTGGGCGATTTGTTTTAAATACATGAATCTGTATTTCACAGCTCTTTTCCCAGAAACCTTCCTCTGGGACGGAGACTGACGTCTGTTTATCAACTGTTCTCTTCTACTTCATTTAAAAACTCAAACGTAATAAGCAAGTATTTATTAACCGCAGCACTTAGCCTTTTCCAACTCCGTCATAATAAACTGTGTCAGCCTTTTGTTGAGAGCCTCCCAACTACATGTCACATTTTAAATCAGTATAACAACAAAACTGCATGAAAATAATACGCCCAAGAAACCAAGATGCAAAAACCTCCACCCCAACCCCTGCACCAGTGTCCTGACCCCAGACCTGAACCCCGACAGGTGAGACAGCAGACCAGGACAGAGAGTTTGTGAACTGTGGTGTTTTATTGGAACAAAGGGAAGCAGGGGAGTTTACTTCTTCTTGGACACACCGACAGTGCGACCACGACGGCCGGTGGTCTTGGTGTGCTGACCACGGACACGCAGACTGTGAAGAAGAGACGGGATAAAGAGTTAACACGAGTCACATGTATGAACACGTATGTACATGTACTGGTTCCAGCACACAGCAGAGGCTACAAGCACGAAACTGGGAGCTCAACTCAAATTATCTGAGAAGTTACTGGTGATTATTTTTAGTTTTGATTATGAGCCAATTTCTCTTTTTGACTTTAAAAAGTCAGAGGATGAAAAACATCCATCACGATTCAGATTCGTCGTTTTGTAATAACAGTCAAAAACTATTCACTTCAGAGAACATTGATAGAGGAGAAGATGGAACAGGTAAACTTAGTTTAACAACTTGAAACGATTATTAAAATAGTATAAAGATCATTTTCTGTCATTGGCTCCAGCTTTAACCAAGTGAAGCTGCTTGTTTCAAGTTTTTCCAGGACAGGCTCTCAGCTCAGGGCTCTGAGCAGCTTCACTGCCTCTCAGATCTCCACAGATAAACTGACTGCAGACTGGATCAGATCTCTTACCCCCAGAAGTGCCTGAGACCACGGTGAGCCCTGATCTTCTTCAGCCTCTCCAGATCTTCTCTCAGTTTGTTGTCCAGGCCGTTGGCGAGAACCTGAAATACACAACACGATGTCAGCGCAGTGTTTGCACCTGTGTGGTGCTTAGACATAATAATCAGGACACGTTACAGCATGAAATACACTTCTCAGTGCTCTGCTGGACACATTCTGTCAAACTGACGTTGTTTCTAAAACACAGCAAACCTACCTTGGTCTTCCTGCACTCACATTTATTGTTGCTCATCCACTGATTTCAGCTGAATATCGTGTAACTATGATTTTCTTCATGTAACAGGAAGATGCTGTTTATCTAAGACTGACTACACAATGTTTTATTGTACACTAATAAAAATAACATGACGGTTGAACTGACCTGGAGGAAAGCAGCTGTCATTAGTAAGAATAAAGTGTTGTTTATTTTTCTGTCTCAGTTTACGAGCACTGACATTCATCTGCACGCACGCTCTGGAAAACACATTCCATCTCTCAGCGCTGCTGCTTCTTATTAACAGCCTGAGTGTTAATTTAACACTTTACTAACCGGTAACACAACATGCCTGAGTAACAAATAATCACAATAAATTCTTCAAGCTCATTAAGCAGCTACAATAAAACTGTCTCTCTGCCAAAATCAGCAGGAAGAAGGCGTGTGGCTGCCGCACACACTGTCGCACAAACGCAAAGTGAAAGCCTTCGTCGTCAGTGTGAGCGGTTTTTCATCAGACTCAGTGGTTCATATTGTCTTTGATGGCTCGTGATTGCTTGGTTTGGTTTCCCCACAGGTCGATCAACACGCAGTGACTGATACCTGACTCGGCCCAGTCACCTGTGTGCTGTACTCTTCAGTCACTGCAGTGAACGTGTAGTAAAGTCTGCTCATTACAAATCAACACTTTACATTTAATCTGATGTCCTGAAAAAGATTTAGTGGATATAATTTTACATTATTCTGACCCTGATCTGAACAGAAGCCCGGAGACAAGTGTCCTCGGGTCAGAGGACACATTGGACAGATCATCACCTACCTGGCTGTATTTTCCATCCTTGACGTCTTTCTGCCTGTTGAGGAACCAGTCAGGGATTTTGTACTGGCGAGGGTTCTGCATGATGGTCACCACCCGCTCAACCTGACAGACAAACAAACAAACAAACACACACAGCCGTTACTTCAAGACAAAGTGAATATATTACAAACTGGAAGCACAATCTGGTCACAGCAGATAAATCCCACAGGAACAGGAAACACACGGTGTCGCTCCAGTTTGTACGCCTCGTGTATCAGCACACATTCAGGTCGCAGAGACCAGCGTCAGGTTCTCTCAAAGATAATCAACCAGCTATGTATGAAAAACTTAGAAGTCCTAAGCATCGACACATGAACACATACTGTAGTGACGGACTTTCACAGGTGCGGTGACAAATAATCTCTGCGACTGATGCTGAGTTTGGAGGCTTTAAGCTCCAGAAATATGAGCTGAGAATGGTTTGTTCATTCTGACGCCACATGGAAAAAAGACGGCAACTCTTACTGCAGTGAGCACTAACAGTGTTCGCCCTGTTCAGTTTAACAGCTCTTCATACAGGCGTGCAAAAGCAACTCAAGCAGCACCTGCACCTTTACAATGAAGATGAAACCAAATGATGCCCAGTCCAGGTGAGATAGACACCACTTTCCTGATACTAAGGTCAATCCAAGTGGATCTTTGCTGTTGCTTAGATTTGCTCTGATCTGTGAAACGTGTCAATCAGTGCACGTCCACATCAGTTGTCTGTGGGGTTGTAGTTGGTGTGAAACCTGCGGACTCCTGGTTTTCCTCACCTCCTCCTCAGTCAGCTCTCCGGCCCTCTTGTTGAGGTCGATGTCGGCCTTCCTCAGGACGACATGTGCGTAACGTCTGCCAACACCCTGCGACAAGAGAGAGAGATATCAGCTTCACTGTTACACACATCAACAGTCAGAATGACACCTTGGTGAATACGTGATGTGTAAACTTAAAAAAAAAAACCACAGATAAATAAGATTCTACGACTAAAAACCAGGAAAACACCTGTTAAGTCCAGTCTTAGACCTAAGCAGTGAAACCATCACACAAATCCCATCATATTTCAGAGACAAGTTTACCTTGATGGCAGTGATGGCGAAGGCGATCTTCCTCCTACCATCGATGTTCGTGTTGAGAACACGAAGAATGTGCTGGAACTTCTCAGGGATGACCAGAGACTGAAAAAAAAAACCCACATGTAATCAGGGATGAGTGAGTCCACTGCTGCTGTTGATCACTGTCAGGTATCAGCCTGGAGCTGCTGGATCAGTACTGGTGGCACTTTAGTTGCCTTTAGACTGAACGACGATTGTGGGCACATGCACCACGCTTCGGTTTAAGAATGTAGAAAACAATAAACACACTTTGGCCACGGAACAGACACTTGTATGTACTGAAAAGCCAAGAGAGGAAGGAAGGAGCGTCCGTTCTACTTTAAACCAATCGGGGCCTGAGAAAAGTGTGTAGATCCTGTTGCCCCGTGAAATACAATGCAAACTACGGCGACCCAGCTCCTGAATGAACCCACGTTACCGCGCATTTACACTGGTGTAGCAGCCACTTAGGAAGAGCAACATGCTGGAACCATTCACGGCTTAGCCGGTTAGCTTTCCCGGCTAACCGCCTTCATTAAAACGCGCGATAAAAGCTTGCAAGCACCACCGGTAACATAAAGAACAATGTCCGGTAACGGCCCTGCTTTAAACCGAGACTTAAAAGAGAATGCGTGAGCTGATCCCACGGAAAGAAAAGAGAAATTTAACAGAATCACTCGCTGCAATCAGTCCGTAGCCCGCTCCTCAGCGCTGACACTAAACTCTGTAAATATACGTCCATCCTGCCACCAACACACCAACAATTCTACAGCCCTCCACTCACACAAGATATATAACATTCGCCATAGCTCTAAAAGTGATGAACGAGTGAAAATTAAGGCAGGATGACGACGGATTTCAAAACTATTACAGGTTCACAGAAAAAGTACTCACCATCTTGGAAGTAGGTTCCGTGCGAAGAGGAAGCCGTAACAATCTCGCGAGAGTTTGGCCATGCGCGAACGGAAGTCAGTCCGTCACTCCTAATCTGTCGGACTACATAGTTGGTGACACACGCTGGGGACCCTTTGCTGAAAACAAATATATATGCATTTATGTTGAATGATAAATATTAAATGTCTGGGTTCCCGTTCTTCGTGTTTCTGTATCTCACATAATAAATGTCCGTACTAATATTCAGTTCTGTTCACAAACGCGGGGAAGCTTTTTTCCGGGGACGACGGTGCGGTGGGACTTGTATTTTTTTTTCGGACGCTAGCGTAAATTCGCCGCAATGGCGGAGGGAACGGCAGCTGCTGTTGGAGCTGGTCTCGATGTAAACACAGCTGGAAACCCAACAGAAATCGCCATGGCTTATTTACAGGACGAGGTGACATTTATTTGTGTATTTTTTTCATGTCTGTTTCTGGCGTGAAAAACTACAACGTTCGGTTTAAAAGCGATAATTCAGCTTCGCTTCCCGGTGGCGTTTCCAACAAGATCTTTTTTTTCAGTGAACTGCAACGTTAGTTTGACTAAACTGTGGAGCATCTAGTCAGATGAACAGATGATTAATCTTCAGTATATAGCTGCGATAAATGAAAAGCCTGTGATAGGAAACACAGTATGTGTATACTGATGAGGTGTAATGATGTTGCTTGAAGCTAATGTAGCTGTTAGCATCCTGTCACAACACTGAAAAGCTCAGTGATTTCATGGAAGCAAACCTGTTCGATCGTTAATCGATTAGTCACTGCACAGACAGTGTGTTTCATTCTCTGGTTGCAGCTTCGCAAAGGTGAATATTTGATGTCAGTGTAAATCGAATGAATTGATACGGTGTTTATCAGAGAAAACATCGGTATGGGCTCTGGGAACCTGTTCGCTGACATTGACAGTAAGAAGAAACAGGTCATGTGCAGTAGGCACAAAAGGAAAGAGCCAGCATAGGAAAAATATATGTATATATGTAAAACTGAGGAAAACTATCCTTAAAGCAGAATTAAATCAAATTTCTTTTCACACATAAAAGAACAGGAAGTAGAGGAAAAACACTACAAATAATAGAAATAAAAGGCAAGAGAAAGGTAACAGAGTAGAGAGGTATAACATAGTATAATATAATAGGTATTCAGCAGTAACTCTAGGATTATGGAATATACAGTGATAGGAATGATTCGTGTTACAGTTAAAATGTGTTTAGTGTTACAGTTCACTATTGTATAATAATAACAAGCATGCATAATCATATCTATAATAACAACAGTATTATTGTAATAACAATTGCTAGTTGCAACCCTGTATTCATATGTGTTAAAGTTTAACAAACCACCTAAGACCCATTAGTTGTCTGAAACAGTTGTTTGTGTGTGATCCTCTGTGGTTTCTCCAGAAGACCGAGGGAGACATCGCCAACCTCAACCTGGGAGAACTGGACCTCACCACTGATGAATACATCTTGGACGAAGTGGACAGTAAGACAACATTTGTCATTAATATGTCTCATCCTGTGATTGAGATATGAAGCACACCGATGAATGGAGCCATCTTTTTGGCTTGAAAATATCTTGAAGCTCATAATAAAACTCCTCAGTCAGAGTGTTTTTCCTGGTAAAGGAAATCTGTCCAGCGTCTCTGTTGAGTGTTTGATTTTTCAAGAACACTGTTTGTCTCTCTGTCGCCTGCAGTTCACATCCAGGCCAACCTGGAGGATGACCTTGTTAAAGAGGCGCTCAAAACGGTGAGACTCAACACTAAAGTTTGACGAAGCAGTTTGTTACACAGAATTTAACAGGACGTCTGAGAGGAGGAGGCATTTTTCTTAACACAAATCACCAGAGGGTGAAGTGGTAAAACTAATACTGTGATTGTATGAGGTGTTTTCTAACCTCTTTTTCAGGGGGACAGATTATTTTTAAGAACTAGTTTTTAGAAAGAAGAGGAAACATTCCGATCTCCTGGATTTTTGAAAATAAATTAAATAATGGATGAAGACAGAACTGCTGTGTCTCCACTTTATGACAGTACCAATGATGTTTTTCTCACCTTTTTTAATTCCACTGCGACTGAATAGTAGAAGGGATGACGATGTTCTTGCCTCCTGTCTGCTTTCAGGGCGTAGACCTCAGGCAGTACTCCAAACAGGTGGAGGCAGAGCTGCAGAGGATCGAACAGGCCTCCATCAAAGACTGTATCCTTCCTGCTTACAGCCTGAACGTCATGATGCTATACGTATATAATGAAGAGCAAACAGAGTAATGTACTACTGTTCACATGAAGGTTTGGCGGAAGTTTTACTTCCTGTTTGGAGGGAATGGCTCAAAACTCAGTCACTTTTATTTTGCTGACCCATCAACTGTCAGACATCAAGGAGAGTCAGAACATCGCTCTTCTTCACAACCAGATCACCGCCTGTGACTCCATACTAGAGGTAAGACGACACGTCTTCATCGTGATCCAGCACACCCTCCGTTTTTTCAGAAACAAATTCTAGAAGAGCCACCAGGATTTTTCAGTCTCCAGATTAAAAACAAAGAGCTGCTTTTGTCTGCAGTTTTTTGTTTCTTTCTGCTGTTCTCCACCGTCGTCTTATGCTTTTCCCACTTTATCAGTCTTCACTTTGTGGTTTTCAGAACAATAATACATTTTTTAACATAAGATGAGACAAGGTTGAACTTTATTCAGGGAAGGAAAGTTATTTTACCCCGACAGTTGATTTGTGTCCCCTCATTTATCTTTTCAGCGTATGGAGGGAATGCTGAGCGGCTTCCAGAGCGACCTGTCCTCCATCAGCAGCGAGATCCAGACTCTGCAGCAGCAGTCAGTCAGCATGAACGTCCGGCTGAAGAACAGGCAGGCCGTACGCAGCCACCTCAGCCAGCTGGTGGACGAGTTGGTGGTGCCGGGAACCATGATCTCGTAAGAGTGATGGAGAGAATCGTGGCTCTTAATGCAGTTAAATGTGAAAGAGTACAGTGTTGATGTGACATTGTCTCGTGTTGTCCCAGCACCATCCTGGACAGTCCTGTGACGGAGCAGGAGTTTCTGGAGCAGCTCCACGAACTCAACAACAAGATCAACTTTGCCAAAGAGCTGAGCTTCAGAGAGACGCTGGCCTGCTCCGACATACAGGACATTGTCGACCGCCTCAAACTCAAGGTGAGACACACGGAGACTGGGGAGGAGTCAGAGGACGTTTGATCTGTGGCGTAATTAGCTGCAGATTCTCTTTGTGTCTCTTCTTTAAGCGTCACGCTGTTATTCTGTGTCTCCTCCACATCCATTCAAATCATGGAACGAGTTGGGTTTCATGCCTTTCAGATTGGACTTTGCGGGTATTTACCTCTAATAACACGTTTTCCTCTCCTCAGGCAGTATCGAAGATCCGGGAGTTCATTCTTCAGAAGATCTACTCCTTCAGGAAGCCAATGACCAACTACCAGATACCACAGAACACTCTGCTGAAATACAGGTGAGCACAGCTGTACCTGCCGGCTGTGCCAGATCTTCGAGGCTCTGAAAATGAATTGCCTTTGAGGGACATACTTTAAATGTGTCCACACAAATTATCATGTTTTTTTGAGTGTCTGCTATTATCAAAACCCTTTGTAGTATAAAGTGGGGAGTTAGAGTTGTAATATCACTAAGAAAAACTGTAAATGTTTGTACGCTGAATGTTTAAACGTCCGCTCCGTGACTGAAAAAGTTTGTTCGTCTTGCTGTAGATTTTTCTACCAGTTCCTTTTGGCCAACGAGAGGACGGTCGCAAAAGAGATACGTGACGAGTACGTGGACACGATGAGCAAAATCTACTACAGCTACTTCAAGTCGTACAGCGGCAGGCTGCTCAAAGTGCAGGTCAGTGTGTCAGCACAGGAAACAACAAGCTCGTGATCTCTGAGCTGAGTCTGTCACTGTCACTGTCATTTCAGCTGTGTCGCTCGTATCAGTGTGTGTGTGTGTGTGTCAGCATTCAAAGGAACAGGTTCTTTACATGTGATTGAATGTGTCTGTCCTGTCTGCAGTACGAGGAGGTGGCAGACAAAGACGACCTGATGGGGGTAGAGGACACAGCCAAGAAAGATATCCTTTAGTGTGTGTGTGTGTGTGTGTTTTCTGTGCCTGCATTTAAGAGACTAATGTACACACCAACACACACAAGCTGTGTCCATCAAAAGAAAATGAAAACACGCAGTTTAATGTACATTTGCACAAAAAAAGTGAAAGAATCATGAAAGTCTGGTACATGATACGAACATTATAAATAAAAATATTAAACAGAAATTCAGTGGTAAACATGAGACAGCTGTTTTATGCAAACAGTAATAAACTCTGTGATCCTTTGTGAGGGTCCCACCCCACAGGTTGGATACCAGTGACTTAGACATCGTCTTTGAGATGAAAACATGTTTAAGATGAAGCCTTATTTGCTCTCCTTTGTTAAGCCTGTCACTCTGGTTAACTCCCTTGAGAACTCAATCAGCGCAGGTAATTGATGGTTTGTGTAAAGGGTTTTGAAATATGGAAATGAGGTGTTGAGCAGGCGAAGTGCCAGAACATCCACAGTAAATCAGGTCTGGCTCCTCTCCAAACAACACTGACGCAGAGCTGACCACAAAGCAAGGCAATTAACAACAGGGCAATTAAAGTAAATGTTAAAAATGATGTGAGAAGACACACCTCAGGTCTGAGGCACAGGCATGTGAGGTGTGTGTGTGTGTGTGTGTGTGTGTGTGTGTGTGTGTGTGTGTGTGTGTGTGTGTCGAAGTTTAATGTACGTACCTATCTAGTTCAAATGTGTGAGCGTTACATGAGTGGGCGTGTGTGACACACATACCAAACATAAGAACACACAGATCAATCAGATTTTGGGTCATCAGTAAGTAGGTCATGAGACCTGCCAATGCCTCGCTCACACACACTGGAATGCAAAGTGTGTTAACAGTTAATTTAGTTAGACGACACGTGAGGATCCTTGACTCCCTGCTGCAGGTTTCTTCTCCAAACCGTCTCTGAAGAGCAGGAACACCATCTTCACTCTGGGCCAGAGGGGGGCCATACTGAGTCCGGCTGAGCTGGAGGGGCCCATCCTGGTTCCACACACAGCTCAGAGAGGAGACAGCAGGGTGAGACGTCCCAAACATCCACAGATGCAACGTAAACAGGCTGAGAAATGAACATTTAGGCTCAACTTACGTCATCGTCCTTTGATTGATAAGTTGTTATAGTTTCAAAAAACAAAAAAAAAATCACTTTCTCTGGAAATTTTACACCAAAGCTCTGGACAGGATTAAAATCACCGCGGGGCCCAGGGGGCTCAGGGAGCTCTCACACCTGAGCTTTGGTTGAGAAACAAGAAGTGCGCATTCAATTCAAGTATTTACAATCTAAAAAGGTGCGTGTAGGGCTTTATAGCCAGTGCCCTGCAGTAAATGTAAAGTTCAGTGTTAAGTGAGCGGCAGAAAAACAGCGTGCAGGAGCTGTAGGTTGCTGAGAAGCTTCACCCATCGTGTGATCTGCTCCCTTTTCCCGCCGTGTGCCGAGGAAACACTGACATCTTGTGGTAATGTGTCACATATTATGAGGAAACCTAAACTGAAGCATTTTCACACTGTGAGCCAATAAACTCGTCAGTGCGTGATTTTGCAGACAGCAACATTAACACCATCAGTTATTATTTTTCTCTCTGTTATTTCTCCTTCAGTATCCCTATGAGACGCTGTTCCGCAGTCAGCACTACGCTCTGCTGGACAACGGCTGCAGAGAATACCTCTTCCTGTCAGACTTCTTTATGGTGGCAGGAAACTCTGCCCTCGACCTCTTCAACAGCATCATGGGAAAAACTCTCAGCATGTTCCTGGTACGAACAAAGAATCACCTCCTCAGCACGATACAGATGCCACGCTTTGGTACACCTCTGTCAGGATGGTTCACTATAACTAAGCTGTGGCCGTTAAATATTCAGTGGTATTGTCTTATTGAGTCCTGTCTCTGTCTGTTCCCGCAGAAAAGTATGTCCACGTATGTGTCCGACTGCTACGACAGCATCGCCATCTTCCTGTGCATCCACATCATCCTCAGGTTCAGAGCCATCACCGCCAAGAGGAACATCCCCGCTCTCGACAAGTCGGTGTCCCAGTCATCACCCTGTTGATGGGAGAAAATCTGTTTTAGTCTTGAAACGTACTCAGTACATGTTCACCTTCTGGCAGTGAAGACGCCAGTCTCAGACAGTCTCTGCTCACAGTTTTTAATGATCTGCATTAGGACAACGTTGAAATGTTGAGGATGTTGTTTAAGCCACGTGTCCTCACCTGTGTGTCAGGTACTGGGAGGCGGTGTTGGAGCTGCTGTGGCCGAGGTTTGAGCTGATCCTGGAGATGAACATCCACAGCATCAGAAACACAGACCCTCAGAAACTGGGAGTGCTGGACACCAGACCACACTACGTAGGTCTACACACTCACATTTAGATACAGGGAGGACAAACACACACACACAGACACGCACAGACACACACAGACACACGCAGACACACACAAACACACACAGACACACACAGACGTCATCACGCAGCAGTGTGTGTTGTTGATTTCAGATCACTCGTCGATACGCAGAGTTCTCGTCAGCCATCGTCAGCATCAATCAGACATTTCCCAATGAGAGAACCAACACTCTGCTGGGACAGCTGCAGGTAACACACACACACACACACTCACACACACAATACAGACCTGCTCTTAATACACTGGTTTAAAACTGGAGTGGTCCTCACAAAGATAGCAAAATGAGCCCTCCTCTTTACTGTGTTCTTCTCCTCACTGTTTGTTTGTTGTATCTGTTGTTTGTCTGACATCGGACAAACACTGTCCCGACCGTGTTCCTCTCTCACAAACTGGCTTTGTTGTCAATGCTATGAAACAAATATGGCCACTGATTTTCCAGGTTGAGGTGGAAAACTTTGTGCTGAAGATGGCAGCGGAGTTTCCCTCCAGAAGAGATCAGCTGATCTTCCTCATCAACAACTACGACATGATGCTCGGTGTCCTGATGGTGAGCTTCAAACCCTGCCTGCCCGTGTCCTGTGTTTGTCCTTAACAAGCTTAGTTAAGACAGAAACTACAACCAAACGTCTCACTCACCTTTCTTTTACTCCTGTTCGAATGTGGAAACTGAATTGACATGTCTCTTCGAACCTGTCTGGGCTTTCCTCTCGTCCCTGTCCTCTTCCCTGTGGGAAATTCAGATTCTAATCTGTTGCTCTGTAATGCACTTTGTTCCTTGTTTGTCCAGGAGAGGGCAGCAGATGACAGTAAAGAGGTGGAGGGTTTTCAGCAGCTGCTCCTGGCCAGAACACAGGTAATGATCACAGAGGTGTTATTTGAAACCTGTGTTCTCTCTGTGCTACGGGCTTTTATTTTGACACACGTGCAGCTAAATCGCATGTTGTTAATTGAAGCTATGAAACAGAAAGTGGCTAAAACCTGGTGAAACAGTAAACGGAGACACAACCTTTAGAAAAACTCCATGTTTACTCACAGTGTGTTGCTGCTGTCGCGTTTGTTTGTTCCTCCTCCCCCCTCCAGGAGTTTATCGAGGAGATTTTATCTCCCCCCTTCGGAGGGATGATTGCTTTTGTGAAGGAGGCCGAGGCGTTGATGGAGAAAGGGCAGCTGGACCGACTGAAGAATGAGGAAGGTGAGAGGAAGAGAGATGACTTGAATTTTCTTTTACGTTTTATTTTCTGGGACAGTTTGAAGTGTTAAATATCATTAAACAGATTTATAATAGCGAGTCATTACAGGGACTTCTGGGATACGTGGCAGGATTAACCTCTGTTGGGTTTCCTGTCTTAATGTGCAGGAGATGAGGCCCTCCTCATCAGAGCCATACTGCAGATTTACTGAGATCTGCAATCATTCACACACTTCATCTCCATCCTGACTCATGAACTGCAGGTTCAGCTGGATTCTTTGTGCTGATGCTTCAGTTTTGTTTTCCACAGTAGCGTTTGTTGGCGAGCGCTCAGCCGAGCTCTCGGTTTTGTTTCTCCTCGTGCCTGTGAGGCTGCAGAGACACGTCTCCCCACATCCTTTTTCTCTACACTCTGTTTCCACTCACACTCACCACATGCCTGTGCAACTTCTTTTTTTAACTCTGTATTGTGTCACCGACGTAGAACTACTCAGGCAACAAACCAAACTCTCACATGAGGGAGAGACAGACATGTTACCAGCCACACGGTGTCAGTCAGTCATCATCACAGTGTAAATTTAACACACCTGAATTGTTTTCATCAGGTTAGCTTTAGCTTTAGCGAACTGTTTGTCCCCCTCGGTGTCTCTCCTGCAGCTCGGATCACTCAGCTGGTTCGGGGGTTTTCCAGTACGTGGAAACAGTCGGTGGAGTCCATGAGTCAGGACGTCATGAGGTCTTTCACCAACTTCAAAAATGGAACCAGCATCATACAGGTGAGACAACAGTCAGCACTTTTCAAACCAGTTAACTTACCAGTTATTACACCAGTGAAGCTCCACAGTGACCTACGGGCCTGGAAAGCTGCGCGTCCATTTTTCCTGTTATTGTGTTCAGACTGATTTCCTTCCCTTCAGGCAGCCACACGATTTATTTCTATGAAAACCTTCTGCAGATCGATGATCCATCATGAGCCTGCTCCTTTCTAACCTCTCCTCTCAGGCCTGTTTCACATCTGTTCTGTTTTTTTTTCCTCTTTGTATAAATGAAAAATAAAATCAAAGCAGTTGTGTTTCCATGTAGTCACACAGCTGTTCGCAGGTTTTCCACTTTTCCCCGGTGGTGCATTTACAGCAGCCAGAGGCAACTTTCAGGACATTTTAGAAGCTGAAACTTGTACGTTTGGAGTTTTTGGTGAATGAGTTGCATAAAGGATTCGCTCAAATCATCAGTGACGACCCACAGTGACCTGGATTTCACAGATATGGTGTTTGTGTGAGATGAAATGAGTTTTGTAATAAGAGATAAAGCAGCACTTCTTCTTCCTGCTGCAGGGCGCTCTGACCCAGCTGATCCAGTACTACCACGGTTTCCACAAGGTCCTGAACCAGCCGACGTTCCGCAGCCTGGCGGTCCGCTCCGAGCTTATCAACCTGCACCACCTCATGGTGGAGGTCAAGAAGCACAAACCCAACTTCTGACAGGGCGGGATGTGTTAGTGTGCTGGAAAGTCCCCCGGTAAAGAATCTGCTTCATAAACAAACCAGAAACATGAGCATGATACGTAGAAACATCCGGAGTCTGGAGGAGGAGTGGGTTCCCTCCAGTTTTCTCCTGCTTATTCTGAAGAACTTGAGTCATACTGTAAATTTTGGAAAGCATTAACAAAACAAGACCAGACTCTGTCTCCATTTTCCCTCCAGATGAAGAAGACAGTTGGTGCTGTAGCGAGTTTTTGGGGCAGTGGGACGGTGTGTGTGTGTGTGTGTGTGTGTGTGTGTGTGTGTGTGTGTGTGTGTGTGTGTGTGTGTGTGTGTGTGTGTGTGTGTGTGTGTGTGTGTGTGTGTGTGTGTGTGCGTGTGTGTGTGTGCGTGTGTGTGCGAGCGTGCGTGTGTGTGTGATGAGGGTGATGAAGGTGATGAAGGTGATGAAGGAAGACGTGACCCAGTGTAACAGTGTGGATCACTGATGTGTTTTAGACGGAGCTCTGTGTCTCAGAGGGACCACATACACCCGGCTGTGATCAGGCCTGTTGTGTGCCTTTGCTCATTTGTTGCTTTCACTCGTGTGAGTCTGTGTGTGAATCGTGGCGCAGTGAACAGTCACTGAAACACAACGCAGCTGTGTTTGCTGTTTTATTTTCATTTATTTTCGTCTGAATGAACTGAAACAGATTAAAGAGCAACTGAAAAAAATCACTTTAAACTCTGAAGCTGCTGAAAGAACATGAGTGATATAAATACTGTGACACACACACACACACACACAGCAAAACAAATCACAACAAAAGCTACAAAACACATTTTACATGTTCACAATAATATTAATAATAATAATGATGATGATAATCTCCATCAATGTTTAGACTCATTTTCTTCAGACTCAGGCTGCTTATGTGCAAAATCTGAAAAGATTTTATAAACCAGGACTCCAACTAACGTGTTAATGAATCTGAAGATCATTTTCCTAATGAACTGATTATTTATTTATTTGTCCAGACAAATAATGAAAAAGTCTCATTACCTTGTACTTTTGACTTGGATGCAGGACTTCCTGTGTTTTTACTTTCTAGTTGTTTACGTTCGTTTACTTGTGGATTAATCTGAAGATCATTTTCTAAATCAAACAATATTTTGGTTGATTAAACATGAGGAAAGCACACGACAGCAGAGAGAGCTGCTCAAAGCTACGATTACCACACGACACTAACGTCAAGTGACAGAAAAGAAAACCGAAAGTTGACTTTGATGGATAATTAGAATAATTATTATTGATGTTCACTTAATTCACAGTGTTAGTGCATCATCGTTCACAAAGACCTACAACTACAAAATAAATACACGTCAGTTTGACACTAGTTATCGTCAGATTCACCAAACACTAAATGTTTTTAAGCTTCGATGTCAAACTGAGAAAATGTCGACTTCTCCGTCTTTAGAGTTGCTGGTTTGCATTTTGCCTGGTCAACAAATAGTGGACAGTCATGTCTTTTGGAAAAGGGCTGCAGGACGCCTTCAAGCTAAAAAAAAAAACAACTATAAACTGATAATTAACATTTACAACTGCAGAACCAGTGATTACCTTATAGATTCTGTCTGTGTGCTATGTGCTGACAGCTGTGTCACAGAACATGTAGAGAGAACAAGGCTGTAAATGTATGAAAATGTTAAGTTCTCATTCTGTTGTTAGAAAAAAAGACTCATGCTTCAGTGTCTCCTGATAAAATCGAGTGGTCTTAAACTTTTGACTCACAGTTGTAGACTAAAACACAAAGTCCTCATCACCGTCTTCGTCCTCTTCACTCGAACACACAGTGTCCTGGCTCATCTGAAACATCATTCAGGCTTAATTTACAGTTCAGAAACCCAATGACAGTAAATGAGGACATTGAATCACACAGGGCTGCTCCTGAGCAGAGATCCTCTCAGAGCAGATGAGGAATCTGGAAACTCAGGACGAGAACCGAGAGGACGAGCTGAGCTGAGCAGCTGCTTCTGGCAGCGTCACCTGGAGAGCGCAGGAAGACAGAGGGTTATTCCAGGTCAGACTTTTCCCTTTATGGGAATCTTCTTTAGCTCTGCTTCATTTACCCAAATTTCCCCAAGGGACCTCCCAAAGGGATTAATAAAGTATATTCTATTCATTTGCCAGAATCTAAATATTATTATTATTATTAAAATGTTGATATTATTTTCTCACCTGTAATCATGTCATCTTCTGAAACCTGGCGGAATCTGAGAGCTGTGGAGCTTTCTGTGGAACAGACGAGTTACATCAGTTTCATCTTTAAAGAATCGGGACCAAAACTATGTATGAAACTTGTCAGTCTTTCACCAGGAGGCAAAGAAAGCTGCTCACTTTCCACAGAGAGCTGCACGGTGCTCACAGCGAGGCCCTGCTCATCCAGAACTTTGTACGTTCCTTCATCTGAGCTCTGCAGGTTCTTCATCGTCAGCTGCTCTTTCAGTGGATGTTTCTCCAGACGCCGACTGTTCTCACCCTCCCTCACCCACAGGTCCGACCACTCGGAGCTGTTCCTGTGGAGCACACATCTGTCAGAAATCCTCGTGATGCAGCATAATAAAGTGTCTGACTCTGTTAATGACTCAGAGCTCTGAGACAAACAGTCTGATGAACGGTAATTACAGGACACGTCTCAGAGCTGCACCCACTGTGAAACTGTTCATGGTACATGGAAAACAAAAGATTCCACCATCATCTTTTTTTTTCCCTTTGGAAAAACACCTCACCTGCCCTGGAAGACCACTCTCACAGAGTGAGGGGTGTGGAGATCCAGAACCAAGTCCTCACCTGGACCCTGAGACTGCAGGGATTTGTGGTCTGAG
This sequence comes from Toxotes jaculatrix, assembly GCF_017976425.1. Taxonomy (NCBI): domain Eukaryota; kingdom Metazoa; phylum Chordata; class Actinopteri; family Toxotidae; genus Toxotes; species Toxotes jaculatrix. Next base: position 932,984 of record NC_054406.1, read on the forward strand.
AGGAAAACAAAACTTTCTTAAAACAACATGGCAGCAGGACAAAAATCTAAGAGAAGGGCAGAGATGAAATGAAAGAACGAAACTCGACATTAGAAACAAGAAGGAAGACGAACAGAGCGATGAAACCCAAACTAACCGAACACAGACAGCTTGACGCCCTGAATGAAGACCCTGGTTTTTTTGGATCTCACGCCGTCCACCACCATGAAGCTCTCATATCTCCCCGTGTCTCTGATCTGAACATCGCTGATGATCAGAGAACAATCCCCGGACGTGAGCTTCTCCTCGGGAACCTCCACCCGGCCCTCAAACTCCTCCGCCTGCCACTTCTCCACTCCCCACTGCTCGAACACGGTGTCTGCCAAGGAGGTCCACTGGATGTGGAAGCTGGACGGGCCCTCCTCCCCCAGGTGTTTCTTCCATCTGCAGGGAAGAACCACTTGACTCCCCACAGTGGAGGTGACAATCTGGAAGTACGAGACGGAGGACAGGGAGGAGGAGTCTGGGAGAAAAAAGCAGGTATGCCAAATATTTAAATTTATAAAATACAGCACAATTTTTAACACAAAACACAAAATTCCCATTTTTATTTAAAACAAAAAAAAAAAGCTGTTTGAGGCCCAAAGAGGTCACATGATCCAGTTCTTCTTCTTTCTTTGCCCATTAATCATCATGACCCCTCAGATTTATCCTGTGACCCTTTGTTGGAGCCCGACCCATAGATTGCGAACCACTGGACTAAAGTAGCTAACTGTGTCTAGCAGCAGATAAAGCAGCTCCTTGCCTTCAGCTACAGCAGTAAAATGCTGCTTACACCTGGTTTACTTACACACAGGTGATTCAAAAGAACTCTGCAGAGGAGTGCACCTGTTCATTATTCTCAAACAAACGGAAATGAAGTAATCTGGTTTCAGATTTCTGATTTTCCAGTTCAGGGATCAGATCATTAAATGCTGACGTTCACGAGCAGTTTAAAATCAGATTTTGTCCTGATAATAACTCTGACTCCGTACGGTGTAACTGCAGTGGACACGGGTCTCAAATGATTTGATTTAAGACTTGATGTGTGACTGACAGCCTCAGTGGAACCAGCGACTGACAGGTGTCGCAGCTGCCTGCGTTACCTGCTAACCTACTGACCTCAGGTCTTTCAGTTATGATTCCAGATTTTCTCTGGAATCACAAATTAACTAATTCAGCTGTGACGTCTTTTATATGAAATTACACAACTGGACATTTTGGACAGTTATAGGATCAGACACGAGGACAGGTTTCATCTGAGCTGCTTATGCTTCATTTTATGACCTTTAGCCTCAGCGAACGCTCAGGTACGACGACCTCTGGTGGCGACTTCTGCAGAACAGCAGCTGCATCGGGCGCAGTTAAATTACAGCTTGTGATGGAGGCGCAGTGAGGTTTCAGACATTAATATAAATCTGTTAGAAACCTTAAACCACAGTAACCCTGTTCATCACAGGCTGATACTCACCAACTAAACTGCCAATCAGGAGACACTGGAGATGAACGAAAAACCTGGAAGACACGGGAGAAAAAGCAACGATAAATGTTTGACTGGAGGTTTTATGATACACACACCTGCTCACAGGTAATCTTCTCAAACCTGGCTGACAGATAACCCGACACAGTATTAAAGGAATTTAATTAGGACGCCACAGAGGAAAGAATCTGATTAAAACTTATTCACTCAATTCACCATGAGGTCATTAAAACACATATCAGCAGACACATAAACATGTATGTTATAGAGCTATAATCCCAATACATATCCAACACATGCTGCATTTCACTGCTCCAGCCCGGCTTCAGATTCAGAGAGAGAGAACTTTGTTTGTCCCCCGGGGGCCAATTTAAGAATTCTGCCAAATTCTCTCATTTTATGGAAAAGTAAAACTTAAACTGGGCTGAACTCACTGGCAGTTTCAAGTAAAGCAATATAACATAGTGATTATGATAGAGGTGAAACGATTTGATATTTAATCAGAAACGATTTAAATAAAAATCTAATAATTTATTCTTCATAACTTTTAAATGAAATGTCTGGTTTCTCTGAGAATTTGCTGCTAATCTCTTTTTTTTTATTATATCAGATGTTCTGGGCGTTTTTCACTTTCATGTTTAGAAGTGTTGTAGAACAACTGGTTAATTTATTGAGAAAACGATGATCATATTAACAGACAAGGAAAAAACTTTGCTGCAGCACTAATTTCCAAAATCTTCTTATAAAAAGTAAAATATTTCCCTCTGCGATGTGGAGCAGTACGATATAAAGCTGGATGATGTGAAAATGCTCCAGTAAAGCAAAAAAAAAAACTAAATCTCATACTTCAGTAAATGTATTCTATATAATGAATGTATTCTGAGGCTGAGCCAATGAACAGAGCTGACACTGAGTCACTGAGACGTGTTGGTCAAAGTTTCGTTTCGATCACAGACCGTACAGGAACAGAAACGCACGATGATTTTGCTGGAAACGAAAGAGCTGCAGGCTGCGGCTCTGTGCGCGCTCTGGCTCTGTGCGCGCTCTGCTCTGTGCGCGCTCCGCGGCTTGCAGCGTGCACGGTGCTGCACGCTGAGCGACTCCCGCCGCACTGACGGTCAGTGAAGCCGCACTGACGGTCAGTGAAGCCGCACTGACGGTCAGTAAAGCCGCACCGAATCATGCTGTTTCATGCACATCTTTCCGCTGCTGCAGCCTGTAAACTCATCCGCTGCCACGTCAAAAATAAAAGCGGTGTGTGATTATTGTGCGATCAAATCACAAAGACTCACAGCGCGGGAGGCTTTGACTTTCAAAATAAAGCCTAATGTTTCTTACCAGTGTCGTTTGTTGATTGTTCCCATGCTGTGGGCTGCTCGGACACTTAGTTCAGTCCTCTTCTCTTTCCTCCTCTGTGCGGTCGTTAGGGTGTGTTGACTCTCAGCTGTGAGCACAATTTATTTAGAGTTTTAAGTTTCGATTTCCTGCAAGAGATGTCAAAATAAAAGCGCAGGTAGAAACAGTGTGAAACAATACCAATAAAAAAAAGGTCGAAGTATATAAATCTAAATATCATAAAGCTACTGACCTGCAACAGGCTGCTGGACTCAGCTGTCAGGCGTTTTCTATTTCTGTTCAGTCTTTAAAAAAATACACAAGTTCAAGTAATTGCAATTAATATCGGCAATTAATTAACTTTACAGTTCTGGTGCACTCTTTTTTTTTTTAAACTGCAAACAGAAATCAACGTTGTCTCAAACCCCGGGGAATTTTGTGGTTCTTTTATTTTGAAGCGACAGAGCTCCGCAGAAACGAAACCTAACGGAGTTTCAGGAGGATGGGAGGAGGGGGGGGGGGGGCACTGGTTGCTGAGTGTTGCTGAGTCTGGTGGTCTGAAAGTTCTGCTTTCTAACTCTTTAATAAAGTCCCAAACTTCCTCCCTCTTCAGTCTGCAGCTCGGTCACCTGGACAGTGTTTTCACTCAGTTATCTCAGTTATGGCAGGTCTCACATGGATCCTCACTTTCCTTTGTAAGTTAATGCATATTTTATATTTATGTGATCATCTAGATGCAGGCAGGGGCTCCAGGCTTCACACACTCTCTTTGGAAATCGAATTCAAGCGTGTCTCAGTGTCTTTTAAGGTCAGCTGTGGAGAAATTCAAGGACTTTTGAGATAAGACGGCTTAAATCAGAGGCTTGTGTCAGTCATGATGTCTGCTTTGTTTATGAACTTCACTCGTGATGCTCATCATTCTTGCGGCTGCGGTGAAATTTACACAGAATGCAAAACTAAGCAAACTGAAAGAAAACCAGCTGGTCTGAGGACGTGAGCCGAACACCTGTGACTGTTCACAGAGGACACGCCCAAGTCTCTGTGGTTTTGAAATGAATTTTTAATTTAACCAGTATTTAACCAAGTAAATCCCACAGACCTCTCTCTTAGCATCAGCCTGATGATGCCAGTCTCACCTGTCTCCTCACCTGTGCACTCACTCAGGTGTTACAGGATGTTGCCAGTCTTCTGCCTCACCTGTCCTCCGCTCTGCCCGGGTGGTCCAGGTGGGTCAGAACGTCACACTGACCTGTAACCTGACGTCCAGCGCCCAGATCACCTGGTACCTGCTGCGTTCAGACCAGTTGCTGCCTCTGCTGACAGTTAAACCGGGTAAATTAGGAACAGACACTGTCGACTTTCAGTCTGCAAACAGCAGTCACTTCAACACCCTGGGAGATGTGGAGAGAGGCGCAGTCAGCCTGGAGATCATGGAGGTGGAGGAGGACGATGCGGGGCTGTATTTCTGCACAGGGTTGTGTGCAGGGCTTGGATGTGTTGGCAGAGGAAGTCTTCTGGCTGTGAACGGTGAGATGGTTAAAGACTTTTACTCCTTTTCCAGCTGCATTTCACCAAATTTCATATCAGCAGTTTCTGTTTAACATCTGTCACTGGATCACTTGGTGATTCTCAGTAATTCAGGTTCTGCAGTGTTGCACCTTTTTTCTTTTAAACAGCTTTATGGACGTTTACATATCCTCAGGAAGTGTAAGTCACACTGAATCTAAAAATCTGTGGATCACGTCTGTGTGAAAAGTCCATACAACTAAAATTACAATATATCAGCTCATCATCTGCTGAAAATGATTTTCCATGGCCTCCCCCATTTCTCGTGAAGTCAGAGCTTTCAGAAGCCTCTTCCTGTGAACACGCTAACCCTGCGAATCTGTCACTCTCCCCTCACAGTATCTCTGCCTCACTTCTCTCACTCTCAGTCACGATGTTTAAACCTGTGGAATATAGCAGCTGTGATTTATACACGTACAGACTCCTACAGGTCAATCAAAGGGTCAAAATACCAACTGAGTCCTGCTTTTTTTGTGTTCCCAGGAGCTGATGGGAAGTCAGCCAGAGACAAAATGAGGCAGCCATGTTGGGGTCTAGGAATCTGCATTTTCACACCTTTATTCGTCCTCATCTCCGTCTTCAGCTTTGGACTCTACCTGTGCTCAGGTGTGTGGTTGCTGTTGTCTTCTTCTTTCTTTGTGAGAATCAAACGTTTTGACACTGAGAGAGAGGACATTTATGAAAAGTGAGGACATGTTTGTTAAGAGAAGACATTTCGGTGCTACGACAGTGTTAAGATGAGAGTCCAGTTTCCTGTGTTTGTGGTGTTTGAGGTTGAGCTTCTGTATGTGTGTGTCAGTGTCGCCGCTGAACCTCACAGTGGTGGAATGTACCTGAAAGTACAAGTGTTTTCATTTAATTCTACTTTTTACCTCAGTAAATTTGAGAGAGAAATATTTTATTTGTTTAAATTCTGAAGAGAGTTGACAAAATCAAGCTTAAAATATAAACATGCATTTTAAAGTACAAAAACAAGTTTGACCAGCTCAGGTTGTGCAACCATTCAAGTGAACTGAGGCAAAAAAAAAAAAAAAATGATCACCTTCATCTGTGAAAGAATCTCGGCTCTCTGAAAGGAGAACGCTTTGAATGGACGAGTTAATGAAAACCAAAGACAAGGAAAACGTTTGTAGATTGGTGAAGTTTTTGTTTTGTCTGTTCCACTGCTTTAACCTTCACTGAGCACAAAAGGATTTTGTGACAATGAGAATGAAGATTAGTCAGGAACTGTGACGCAGCATCTGGATAGTTTCGTATATCAGCTCGAAAAATACTAAAATAATACAACAATGAGCTTCTACACACCAGAGTCTGAAAACAGTGTTTAATTATTCATCCAGACACAAAGAAAACGTGCAGTGGTGATTACACCCAGTGCAAAACATGTTATACATATTGAACTGTAGTCCCAGTGGATGTGAGGACTACGAAAAGAAAAGATACAAGAGACAAAGAAACATGTTGGAAAAACACTGAGCAATGCTGCTGTGAAAGACGTCAGACAGTGAAAGACATCAGACAGTGAAAGACGTCAGACAGTGAAAGACATCAGACAGTGAAAGACGTCAGACAGTGAAAGACATCAGACAGTGAAAGACGTCAGACAGTGAAAGACATCAGACAGTGAAAGACGTCAGACAGTGAAAGACATCAGACAGTGAAAGACGTCAGACAGTGAAAGACATCAGACACCACACAACATTTTCAATGAGGTGTAATAATAAAATCTAATCAAATCTTACTCAGCTTAACCCTCAGTGGAAATCTGTAATGCTAAAATATTAAAACCACTTTGTGTTTTCAAAGCACACCTGGTTCACCTGGTGTCTATGGTCAGTCCAGTTCACCGGAAAAAAAATCAAGTAAAAAATCAGAACAGATTTTTTTTACTGAATTGATAAAAACTAGAATAATTCATCATCAGCTTTGTATGGAACTATTTGTTTACAAGGAAGAAATGAAATATCAGTATATGACAGTAGATGGCAGCAAAATCAGCCTCCCAGATGCAGAGGGCGTCAGGCTCCAGTGGAGCAGTGTGATTGGCTTTAACATGTTGCTTTGTTGTTTGCACCGTTTGTCTGACGGTTGAACACAACATGTAGACTGTGGCACACTGTGTTCAGTGTTCACAGATGAACTCCCATCAATCCCATCTTTTAGAATTCACTTTCACCTGATGTCAGTGGAAAAGACTGAAGTCATTTTTGTGAGGTTTTTTTGTTGATATTCAAGAGCACGTTCTGTTGGCGTAGTTCCCGTCCGCGTTCGGCTCACGCCTGCTTCAGCAGCAGCCCGTACGGACGGATGGACTCCTGGACGATGGCCCTCACCTGGACGTCGTTGCGGCCTTCGGGGACGTAGACCAACCAGATGTCTTCTCTCTGGCACTTCTTCCTCTTCTCGGGGTTGATACGGTTCTGAAGAACCACTTTGTACGTCTTCCCATCCACTTTGGACTTGAAGCTCTTGCAGTACTTCTCCGCCATCTTGATGTCCGGTGTGGAGTACACCCCTCTACCCCTCGTCTCACCGGCGACCAGACTGGCGGCGGCGGCGTCCAGAAACTGGTCGTTGTCAGGGCTCCCTCCGTGGATCAGGATGACGCCGAGGGAGCCGTCCATGTTGTGTCCGTGGTAGGAGACGGGCCAGGCATCTTTACCCATCCCGAGCCAGTCGTCCCCGCTGTCGTATCTCTGCATGACTCGGAGGGCGACGCGGTTCCACCCACAGGGCCGGACGTACTGCTCATTACCACGCAGGAACTTCTTGTTTCCGTCCTGGAGGTCAACAGAGGGTCAACAGTCAGCAAAATAGGCTAGTATTGGACCATTCTTGACTAGACCCAGACCCAGACCCAGTCCCAGTCCCAGACCCTGTCCTAGACCCAGTCCCAGTCCCACACACGGTGCTGGGGAATCAAGGCTTGGAATCAGGACTGGCCCAGGGCCCTGGGCCCTGAGTATGGCACCTGGGTGGATTCTTCACGTGTTATTGAACTAAAAATGAAGACTAAACAAAACACTGATCTGTGGAAGTTTGACTTATTCACTGAAATATAAAACTGAGTTTAGTGAGAACAGGTGTAGAGGAAGAGAGGAAGCCCAGGTGTGACACTGGCACAGGTACTGAAAATCTTTTTGTCAGACGTAAATCACGAGCAGCAGGGACTGTTCTGAAAGCTTCGATTATCCAGTGAGCCCAGAAAACTCCATACTCACTGTGTGTAATTTAATCAGCTGGACATTTACTTATTGATAAATATAATACAATAAATCACAGTCACACTAAGGGCCTGATATGCAACATGATATTCACTTATTTAATCATATTCACTGTCCTGTTTTGTCTCATATTTGACATTTTGCCCAAACAAAAGACAATAAGAGCAACAGAGCAATGGCTGTTAACAACAGTTAATAGCTCCACTAGTGAAACAGAAACCTCAGTCTGTGCTCAGGCCATGTCACATGATCTCAGGTGTCTCACCTTGATGTTGGTGAAGTCGTAGTCGTACTGAGGATGGAAAAAGTCCTGAGGGTTGATCTTCACCGTGGTCCTGAGGCTCTCCTCCGGCCCGGGGCCCTCAGTCAGTGCTGGGGGGGAGCTGTACAGGTCCTCGTCGCCTATGTCCTGCAGGGACAGGGTGCCTAAACTGGGGTATTCCAGTTCCTTATACCCTTCCTGCTTGTAAAACTCCTTGAGGGCCACGATGTTGACAAAGTCCTGCGGGGTGAGCTGGGAGGGTCCGCTGGTCGGCTCCACGTTACAGCCGGAAAGAGCCGACAGGGCCTCCAAGCACAGATTAGTGTCTGGCATGCTGCTGCTGAGAGGAGGGAGAAGGCAGGAAATAAGAAAATCTGCTCTTCCCTTAGAGACAGAAGAATGTGAAGAACAGTCTTTGTGTTTTCTCTGAGATTGCAGAGGATTTTTCTTGAGGAGAAGCTGGAAAAGGAACCGGCAGAGCTCACTCTGTGTCTGCTGCTCTGGCACAAACAACTCGCCCTAGTTTCACTCTTATAGTTTCACTTTCATGGTTTCACTTACGCTGAGTTTGACGCAGTTACCAGAAGTCAGAAGCCGGTCTGGAATGAGGGCTGGATTTCTGCTTTGGCTGTTTGCCCTGTGCTGTGCTGTGTGTGGATTTAAAAGTGTTGTTTTCTGTGGGTAAAGTCTTCTCCTCGTCTTGTCTGAATTCCTGCTGTTAAAGTTTAACCACTGACCCCGCCTGAGCCGTCCTCACGCTCTACCTCCCTTTCCTTTGTCTTCAGGTAAACCAGCTGTTTGCTGCTGTAATTCAGGGAGAGGTGAATCCAGTCTGAGGATCACAGAGGTCAGTAGATGGTCCCATGTCTGATCTTGGTCTGGTTGATTGGAATTAGACACTAAAACAGCCCAGTTCTGTTATTTCTCACTCGTCAGTCATGCTGTTAAACTTCAGTGTGTCAGTGTGTGTTTGAGTCAGATCAGTCACAGAAACATTTATATATTTCTGTTAACTGCAGCAGGATCTGTTCTCTGTCTCTGCAGGACTCATCTTTACAATATTCCAGTCTGAGGCATGCAGACAAGCCCCGCCCCCCTGGCCAAAGAGGATTAGGATTGGTCAAAGAGGATGTTACATACTCAACGGTGGCCACTCGCAAGATCCCAGACAGATCACGTGACCACAGATGAAGAGGATTTTTGTTGTTTTGGTATCATGTTTTTTTTAATAGAGGTTTCAGTGAATGATGAGTTTCACCACCACCTGCTGGTGAGGAAGTGAATTACAGTCTCTCATTCTGATTATACCATTTTATATTCTGCATCATAGGTTTTAAACTCCTGACCTTGAGTCTTGAGTGACGGCACAGTCCAAGCAGAGTGTCATTTAACACCTGTGTCACAGTCACTCTGACCAAAGTGTGAATGAGATCAGTGAAAACCAGTGTGGATGATAAGTGCATGAATTTATAATGGGAAATATTTTATTTATCATCTCAGACTATAATACATTTAAAGTATTATAGTCTGAGATGAGTGAAGAGTGAAATACTGTCTCTGCTCACCAAACACTGATGACACACCTGTGACGTGCATCACTTGTTACTGTGTTTGTCCTGCATATTTACCAATCAGTGGCTTTTCTTTTCAATAAACTGATATTTACTGTGTTCTCCTTATGTGGAGTCTTTTCTTTTGTATGCAAACACATCATCATCAGTCAGTTTCATAACAGAAGGATCGATCAGTTTGATTAGATTAGAAATCTTTCTTGAGCCGATGAAGGATCTGTACTTGTGTAACAAAGTCAACACCACAGCAACACAACACCTCACCCAGAGTGTTGGAAGCAGCTAACAAGGCAAAGCAGCTGAGAGTAATGATGCGTTTGGACTTAGAGCAAATTCAAATCTCTGTGTTCAGAATCTATTTCTCCTCAGGTCTGGTGATGACACAAGAGTAGATAACATGGTGCTGGTCTTGGTCCGGTGGAGTCCTGCAGGGTCTCTCCTTCCAGTTCTGTCGGCCCAGAGAGGCGTAGTGGATCGTCTCCTCCAGTGGGGACGGACTCTCTAACGCCTCAGACTCTGCTGGTCCGCTGGACGTCTTCCACGGCTGCAGCTCTGTGTCTTCATGTCTCTGTGCTGCTGCAGAGAAAACAGGTGAAGTAAAGACTCAGAGAGCCTGAACGATACAGGATTTAATTTTAGGCTGCTACTGATTTTAGTTAAGGTTCAGAAATCCTCAGGTTCCTGCAGGTCCGGATTCAAAGATGAGGTTTTTTTTCTTTACAGTTTATTTTTACGCTTTTGTCATTGAAGCTTTTACAATTTACCTTCAGAGATGAAATAAACCCAACAAGGAAATAACACCTGTGGCTTTTTCCGATCAGACCAGACCACAAACCTGCGTATCCGTTCTTCTTCTTCCTCCTGCACTTCATGCTGGTCAGTAAAACACAGATGGCGCTCATGAGGACGATCACTAACCCCAAACCAACGACGGCAACCATCAACAGAGCTGAGACAGAGACGACACTGGATCAACACACACACACGTCTGTGAAAACCTCAGCTGAAGCGTATGTAGGTGCTGTCTGACCTACCGTTCTCAGTTCTCTTCTTCTCCTTTTTGTTTATTTCAACCACATCTGACAAACAGAACAGGAGCAACATAAAGTAAATGTTCAAACTGGAGTCACATGGTGTGAAAACCCTCAGATTTTTCCACAGTTTGAGATTTTAGGTACAAAAAATGGAATTTTAAAGGTAGAAGTGAAAAAAATGTTCAACTTCAGCTAAAAGAAGTTAATCAAAGGTCAAAAAGGCCGATGGCTGGATCAGCGACAAAGCTGCTTTCACCACATCACATCTGAATGTGAATGTAAGAGCAGTGTAAGGTTAAATGCAGTGTGACTGTGCTTGTGCAGCTGTAGTGTCAAACAGAAAATCTCACCTGTTCTCACTGCAGCAGATGTTGGACAGATGTTGGTGCTGCTGGATGCCTGGATGCTGGTCAGCTCCGGGTTCACTGAGAGAACATTTAGTGTATTTAATGATTGAAAGTAAACATTCACAGGAACTAAGGATATCAATTATCAGTAACTCTGAGTCTGAACAAATAAAATTCCTGGTGTAAAATGCAAACAACAAAATAAAAGCAGTGAAAAACTTGAATCTTTATTCGTATAGCACTTTTCGTACACACCTGTGAGGACGGAGACTCTGCCCCGCAGCTCCCCGTTACACTGATACTCCCCAGCGTCCTCTGGCTGCAGGTCCTGGATCTGCAGGGCATTGTTCTTGAAGCTGAGCCGGCCCCCCTCCCTCTCTGGTTTCTCCGTACCGTTTCTGAAGCGGGTGAAGATGGCCTCCCGCCTCCCTCCTGTCCTCCGGTGAAACCACCTCTGTTTGGGTTTGGAGGACTGGCTGCAGGGAAGGAGCAGGGTCCGACCTGCAGACACCAGGAAGTCATGACCTGAAGAGATGGAGAGACAGAGGCTGGTCAGTCAGTAGTAGACCACACAGTGGAAGGGTTTTTCCTCCTCATGTACACAGCTACCTCTCTGTCATGATTCCTGATTCCCCTTCGTCATGGACTGTGGGAGATCAGTTTTCAGATCAGTCACACCCTGATGTGTCCAAGCAGCAACATCCTCTTTCCCACGCAAAAAATAAATGCAGAAGAAATTTGTCATGTAAAAGTTATTTCACAACCTCGCTCAGACTTCCTCTGGATGGTCAGCAGTCAGCGGTGGGTCGATAGGAACCAGCTTGCAGGAAGGTTTCTGCACATAGTTGATTCATTACCCTCATTATTTAGTCACCTTGATTTATGTTTGTCAAAGTTATGTTACAGTGTGCGATGATGCCAAAACAGGTCATCCTTCACTGTGCTCCACGAGGTTCTTTCCTAAACGAAGCCTCTAAATTACAAAACAGTTACTGTAGTTTTCTTAGTGTCATCAAATCTGACAAACTTTCTCACTTCTCTTCTCTGTGGTTCTCAGCTCCAAACTCACTGAGCGTGGCCCTGTGAGTGTGTGAGCGTGGCCCTGTGAGCGTGTGAGCGTGGCCCTGTGAGTGTTTGAGCGTGGCCCTGTGAGTGTGGCCCTATGAGTGTGTGAGCGTGGCCCTGTGAGTGTGTGAGCGTGGCCCTGTGAGTGTGTGAGCGTGGCCCTGTGAGCGTGGCCCTATGAGTGTGTGAGTGTGGCCCTGTGAGTGTGTGAGCGTGGCCCTGTGAGCGTGGCCCTATGAGTGTGTGAACGTGGCCCTGTGAGTCTGTGAGCGTGGCCCTGTGAGTCTGTGAGCGTGGCCCTGTGAGTGTGGCCCTGTGAGTGTGTGAGCGTGGCCCTGTGAGCGTGGCCCTGTGAGTCTGTGAGCGTGGCCCTGTGAGTCTGTGAGCGTGGCCCTGTGAGCGTGGCCCTGTGAGCGTGGCCCTGTGAGTCTGTGAGCGTGGCCCTGTGAGCGTGGCCCTGTGAGCGTGGCCCTGTGAGTCTGTGAGCGTGGCCCTGTGAGTCTGTGAGCGTGGCCCTGTGAGTGTGGCCCTGTGAGTGTGGCCCTGTGAGTCTGTGAGCGTGGCCCTGTGAGTCTGTGAGCGTGGCCCTGTGAGCGTGGCCCTGTGAGCGTGGCCCTGTGAGTGTGTGAGCGTGGCCCTGTGAGCGTGGCCCTGTGAGCGTGGCCCTGTGAGTGTGTGAGCGTGGCCCTGTGAGTGTGTGAGCGTGGCCCTGTGAGTGTGGCCCTATGAGTGTGTGAGCGTGGCCCTGTGAGCGTGGCCCTGTGAGTGTGTGAGCGTGGCCCTGTGAGTGTGTGAGCGTGGCCCTGTGAGTGTGTGAGCGTGGCCCTGTGAGCGTGGCCCTGTGAGTGTGGCCCTGTGAGTGTGTGAGCGTGGCCCTGTGAGTGTGGCCCTATGAGTGTGTGAGCGTGGCCCTGTGAGTCTGTGAGCGTGGCCCTGTGAGTCTGTGAGCGTGGCCCTGTGAGTGTGGCCCTGTGAGTGTGTGAGCGTGGCCCTGTGAGCGTGGCCCTATGAGTGTGTGAGCGTGGCCCTATGAGTGTGTGAGCGTGGCCCTGTGAGCGTGGCCCTGTGAGCGTGGCCCTATGAGTGTGTGAGCGTGGCCCTGTGAGTCTGTGAGCGTGGCCCTGTGAGTCTGTGAGCGTGGCCCTGTGAGCGTGGCCCTGTGAGCGTGGCCCTATGAGTCTGTGAGTGTGGCCCTGTGAGTCTGTGAGCGTGGCCCTGTGAGTGTGGCCCTGTGAGTGTGTGAGCGTGGCCCTGTGAGTGTGGCCCTATGAGTGTGTGAGCGTGGCCCTGTGAGTCTGTGAGCGTGGCCCTGTGAGTGTGTGAGCGTGGCCCTGTGAGCGTGGCCCTGTGAGTGTGTGAGCGTGGCCCTGTGAGCGTGGCCCTGTGAGTCTGTGAGCGTGGCCCTGTGAGTGTGTGAGCGTGGCCCTGTGAGTGTGGCCCTGTGAGTCTGTGAGCGTGGCCCTGTGAGCGTGGCCCTGTGAGTCTGTGAGTGTGGCCCTGTGAGCGTGGCCCTGTGAGTGTGGCCCTGTGAGTGTGTGAGCGTGGCCCTGTGAGCGTGGCCCTGTGAGTGTGTGAGCGTGGCCCTGTGAGCGTGGCCCTGTGAGTGTGTGAGCGTGGCCCTGTGAGTGTGTGAGCGTGGCCCTGTGAGCGTGGCCCTGTGAGCGTGTGAGTGTGGCCCTGTGAGTGTGTGAGCGTGGCCCTGTGAGTGTGTGAGCGTGGCCCTGTGAGCGTGGCCCTGTGAGCGTGTGAGTGTGGCCCTGTGCATGACGGACAGACGACTCCAAATTAGCAGGGCTTGTGGATTTGTGAGAACAATGTAGGAGCCCCAGACTTCGTAAAAGACACATTCCAACAATCTGAACCAGGTGTCTTCTCATTCCCACAATGCACCACTCAAAGCTCCTCCTCCAGCGTACCTGTCAACACCTGGACCTCGGCCACCAGCCGCTGGTTACAGCGATACTCCCCGTTATCAGAGTCCTCGAGCTGCAGGAGGCAGAGGCCTCCGTCAGACAGCAGGAGGTAGCGGTGGCGGTCCTCGTTGGTCTCGTGGCTGCCCTGTTTGGTCACCAGGACCTGCCTGTCCTGACGAGTCCAGATCACATGAGACGTGTCAGAGTCACACTGCAGACAGACGTGGTGATCCTCTGGGACTGAAAACCGGACCACTGAGGAGAGAGATGACAGATCTAAGTCCTGGTTCTCACTGATCTCATCTGTGTATTTCAGAATGTTTCCTCTCTTGAAGGTTTCTGTTAAGTTTCCAGTTTCAGAGTAACGTGTGTGTACATGATTATGAGTCTTGTTCCCTGATGCGTGTTTAACACACACATCCCACAGCGTCGGGGCTGTTGCTGCTATGTTTAGCAGCTGCTGCTGTAGATGCAGAGCCGTGTCACTCATCCTGCTGACGGGCGGTTTTATCTCATGGAAACAGGCTCAGTGTCATCTGGTCTCACTCAGTAACAACAACCGCAAACATTCATGTGGAAATTTGATTAATGTTGAAAGTTATTTACATGTTTACTGCCAGGAAAACTGCCTGTGTGTAAGTTTGTGTATTTACATTTCAGCTCGTTCAGTTAATATTAGAACTGCTGCATTTATTCAAACATAGAAGTGGCTCAGAATTTCCTCCTCAGGTGCTTTTCCCTCCCTTTCTTTGGCGTCTGAGACACAAAAAACACTTTGTTTTCCAGGAAGCTACGGCACAAAGAAATAGTATTTTACCATAAATAATTAACACAAAATCAAATCTAATGTCTACATCAATATTTAAGTAAAACAGTTTCCATCAAATATAAAATGGTTTTAATGAGACTCGCTAATCACCAAATGTTCATGTGACCATTCTTCCACAGTGTTAAATAAATAATCTTATCATGCAGCATTAGTGGAAGCAAAGTGTGACTGACACAAACTTCAACAATGATACTAACAATAATAAAATATTATGAAGTTTTTAAGAGTTGATGTTTAAGATCCTGTGCAAATGCTACTGCATGTTTAAAACCGAACACAGACATTAAAGTGTAAACAGACTCGTACCTGTGGGGCTCTGATCACAGCAGACCACAAACATCTGGAGAAAGCAAACATTAGAGAGGATCATGAAACTGAGCATCTTCAGAAAAATGAAGAAAAACACTAAACTGCAGAGCAGCTTCTGATCTGAGCGAGTGTGTGAGACAGTTTTCCACTCATCCCTTCCTCCCATCCCTTCTTCCTCTTCCTTCTACTCTAAATCTGTGGAGAAAAAAAAACGTCACTGTCCCCGAAACTGGAGATTTGTGTTCACGCTGTTTGACTGATGTTGGCTTCACCATGGCTGTAAACGTTTCAGATGGTGTGAAATGATTAGAAATGAAACTGAACTTCTGGAGATTTGATCTGAATCCATTTCAGATCACCGTGATTTCACTTCATGTGATAAACCTGCGTGTTTTATGATGAGTCCCATCACAGCGGAGAAGGGAGAAAAAAAAACATCTATCACAACGTTTTCACAGGAAACTACTTTGTTTCCTTCAATTAAAATTTTGTTCACAACAATAAATAAACATCTTGTACAAGGAAAAAAAAACAGCAGCACATTTTGTTTGTCCAGCACACATGGAACAAAAATAAAAACAAAAACAACTACACAAGTGCTCAGACTGATTCAGACCAGGTGTCACTGCAGGTCAGAGGATCAGATAATTAAAGGGCAGGTTTTAAAATAAAGAGATGATGAGCAATTCTCTCATTTCTCACCTTGTGTGGGTTTCAACAGAAATCCAGAGCGTGACTCGGCAGAGACTGCTGAGATCCCACCACATCCTGTTCAGAGAGTGAGAGTGAGACCACAGAACTCAGCTTTACACCTGAAGATGTTCGTGCTTTAACATAAGATAATGTCGTGTCATCGTCTGCCGCTTTTCTGGGTCCGGGCCCAGGTCGCGTGGGCGACTAGCACCCGGTCCACAATGCACCGAACTCCTGAGTGAAACTGTTTCATTGTCTTTTATTCACCTTGTGTTTTTGAGGTGTTGTTTAAAATGTGCTGAGTCATTTATATAGTTTGATTATTGAAATGATCAGCTCAGATAAATAAAGGCAACAGAGGAAACAGGTGAGGTGAAGTAAGGGAGCAGCAAACCAGGTGATCCAGGTGAACCAGGGCAGCGGCACTGAGAGACAGGTGCAGGTGAACCTGAGACAGAGCAGGACTTTAACCAGTCACACGTTACCACAGGAGTTTAGCGACAATCCGGCTGGTTAACTGCAGGTAAGGGGCGTGGTTGACTGATGGACCGGGTACAGGCGAGCAGGAGAACTGGCGGGAATCCCGAAGTAGGTCAGCCACGCCCAGGCCCAGACTCACGAGGACAGGAAAACAGACAACGGACACACGAGAAACACTACGGAGGTGAAACACCGGGAACACAAGAGAGGAGGGAGAGGCTGGAGCGTCGGACTCTCCCACTCACAGTGGAACAGGTACCAGTAGATCAAACTGGAACATGCAGGCGCATTATGAAAATCACCAGTATAAACACGGTATTGTTCATTTAAACGGCAGGTGAGATGAAGTAGCTCACAGCTACAGATCATCAGGTCACAGCCCGGACCGGAGGCCAACGGGCAGCTGTTCTCTGTCATCCGGACAATGAAACGATTCATGATCCAAAATGTCGAACACGACATCTGAGCACATGTTCGATAATAGCGTGGAGATCAAAGTGCGCAAACAGCATGTTGCCTCAGCAGAAGAAATAAGAAATAAACCGGAACTAAGTGACTCTAAAACTCTAAAAGCTGCTCAGCTTAACCAAACTGCAACAGGAAACCTTTTTATTGTGACACCTCTGTTGAGAAATGACACAGCCAACAAAAACGCCCACTGCTTTAATGTGTGTCTGGTGTTCACTGACAAGCTCCTGTGCAAACTATAGTGGCACCGCATTATTCTGATAATCTCATAATGTGGTTCTTATTTCATTAGTATTAGTTAATATTATAAGAAGTAGGTAAGGAGGCTGTAGAGTCATCGCCTGTCCTCATCTGTCCTCATCTGTCCTTCCTCTGCTTGAATTTACATAAACTGCTCAGCTTATTTCTGCAAACACTTACAGTGTGAGTCTGTTCTCAGCAGCTGGCGACAGACGCTGCTATCATCACATTTATGTCTAACTTAAATACATTTAGAGTCATGAAGCATCATAGATTAAAATAAGAAGTTTTGGTCATTTAGCTCTTTAATTATTTGTTAAAAAAAAAAAAAAGAATAACAAACGGCACATAAAAAAATCTGTGTCAGTTTTTATCAGTGTAAAAATCCTTTAGACAACTCAGCAAGTTTTCACCTAATCACAGGTGGTTTAGGTCAAACAGGTGTAGGAGGGTAAAACTATACATATTGGTCGCTGTTGTTTCCAGCGTATTACTCCAGTGAGTAATACGTGTTGTCAGTCAGCTGCGACGAACCTGCGGATCAAGAAACAGGACTTGGTTAAAACCCAGTGAAAGGCTGGAGCTTCTCTCCTCCTCTCACAACAGCTGAATATCAGAGTGACGCTGCAACATGTTTCCCTGTTTCTGTTGTTGTGAAATGATCGGTACAGGCAGGCGTCGCGCTCGCAGGGAAACACTGTGGAGACTTCTTCAGTAAGGTGACTAAGGTTTGTCACAGTGAGGAGCTAATGATTTAATTTACCTTTATTATCTCCATCAAGTGAAGTGCTGACGATCAGGGAGTACGGACACTCAACAGGCTGCAAAAAGACATTTAAATAATGAACATACTGAATACTCACACTCACTCACTGCTTCAGTCATTGCATGTACGTGCACTGTAGTTACCAAGGTTACAGTAAATCTGTGTATACATGCAGAACACCATAAGCATGGCTCCTTCTCTGACAGAGGTGGGTGACGGGTACGTTACTGTAACCTGGTCACTGAAGTGCTTGTACCCGTCCAGACTGTTAAACTGTAAACTCACCAGTGTTGTTTGCTGTTGTCTGAAGTTCATGGATGGTTGAATGTGTTCCTGGTTTGATCTGCCTGTAAAAACATTTAGCAACCAGCATTTAGAAACAACAACAAACTCAGATTTTCAGATATTTTCGCACCACGTTTTAGAAAGCTATGGAGGAGCGACGTAAAACCTGCAGCCTTGATTCAGACAAAACATTCAAAATGGTTGTTAATTACAAGAAGAAAATTTAAGATCTGTTGTGAAACATTGTGAAATAATTATGAGATATTTAACTTTTTTCTTTATCTATGGTGCTAAAGCCATAAAACACAGGTGGACAGGTCCTTACCTGGAAAAGTCACCATGCAGTATGTATTTGTAATTCCTTTGGAGCTTTCTGCACAAAGAAGAAGCAAAAAAGACTAAACCTGATATTTAAGCTCTAAGCAGGAACAGCTACAGTTTAATTTCTAAAATGTGATTTTAGATCCGTTTCTATCAGAAAAATGAAATGAACTCCTTGTTTCTCACCATTTGAAGGCTGACACACTGAGCTGACCTGTATCTCCTCATACACTGGTGCTTTCTCTTCAGTTCCTACAAGATAAAAGATTGTAAGTGTCACAATATTAGCAGCCAAATGAAACCCCAGGACAAAGGCAGCAACCCAGTGCAAAGCAAAAAGAAAGGAACTGGGAGAGCTCATGTGACTGAGTAGCGTGTTAGCGGGTTAGCTCGCCAGCTAGCTGTGAATTTCACTGTGACAGATTTTATTCCCATCGTGCCACCAGAGAACGACTGAATATTTCTCAACTGTCAAACTTTTACAGTCACGTCTCTCTACAGCTGAATTATCCACAGTTCTCTTTGATTGTTTCTGTTGATGGGGTTTCAGAGACATTTCCAGGTCAGGTTTTATTCACCTCGTCTCTTAGACCTACGTCTCCAAAGAAAGCAGACGAAGACGAGGAGGAGGAGGAGGAGGACGACGACTGTTCCAATCACCAAACCAGGAAGCATTTGCTTGTTTGCTGATGAAAGACAAAAGTAAGAATTAATAACAGCTAATGTCTTTCATGTCTTTGGCTATAACAAATAACATGTAATTTACAAACAGAGCTGAGTTTTCTTACACCGCTATTCTATTCTATTCTATTCTATTCTATTCTATTCTATTCTATTCTATTCTATTCTATTCTAGAGTGTTGTCCCATGAAACACAGCATTTCAATATAAATACCTGCACCAGATGCTGTGTCTGTGTCTGAGAACTGATGCTTGTGTTATATTTGTTATAAGTTTGAACAATATTCAGCTTTGTTTCTCTGTCATACCTGGGTGTGAACTTGTCTGTGTAGTGGGATTTTTTGTTGGAACTATTGACGTTGTTGTTGACGTTGTTGGTGTTGTTGTTGTTGGTGGATTTGTTGAGGTTGTTGTTGTTGGTGTTGTTGTTGACGCTGATGTTGTTGGTGGATTTGTTGAGGTTGTTGTTGTTGTTGACGCTGATGTTGTTGGTGGATTTGTTGAGGTTGTTGTTGTTGTTGACGCTGATGTTGTTGGTGGATTTGTTGAGGTTGTTGTTGTTGTTGCTGTTGTTGTTGTTGACGTTGATCCTGAAACCAGGGTATGATGTTTACAAAATACAGAATACATAACCTGAATTCTTGACCTGATGTGAGGATACTCATGTAAACGCTCAGTGTGTTCGTGCTGCTCCTGGTGAATTTGAGTTAAATCCATCTGTCTGTTTACTGTGGATGTAAAAGAAGCACCAACACGATGTGCTTCAGGTTCTGTCTGAACTCAGTCTTGTTACCTTTTTCACAGAGCGAGGCTAGCACTGTGCAGCTAGCTCTTTCCCCCCTTTTCCAGTCTTTATGCTAAGCTAAGCGTCCCAGCTGCTGGATGTAGGTTTGTATTTGTCGGACAGATATGAGAGTGAACATCTAACGCTCTTTCATAAAGCACTCTGCCTTTCCTCCCTTCACACATCTGTGTCACTGACGTCTGGTCTCTCTCCTCTCAGATCTCTCACCTTTGGTCACATTCAGGTACAAAGCTGTGAAGCTGCTTAATGTGTTGGTTTGTTGGTAATGTGATGTCTTGTCGTCTGGACCCACGAGATAAAATAAAAACATATTTGAAAAATCTACTTAAAATTAAATCTACTTGATTCTGAAACAGAAATCAGAGCATTAATGAAGTTTGATGTTACCTGATGGGTTCACCGTCAGCTCCACAGCTTCACTGTTACAGAAATATGTTCCAGAGTCTGAGACATTAGCTTTGCTAAAGGTCAGTGATTTATCAGATAATGAACTGAACCGTTTGTGTGGGTCGTTGTATCTTTTGTCGTTGTCACCATCATTTGTAAGTATGTCAGGTCTCCTTCCATTAACCTTTCTGCTCCATGTCACGTTACGATCAGGCCGAGGACACGGCAGAGTGACCTGCTGTTTCTCCTCAAACACTTTACGGATTATTTCTGCAAAACAAACATTTTTTTCCATCTGAATAGAAATAGAGCAAATCATATCTTGAAGGTGGGTTAATAAAAGCAGAGCACATCAAATATGATGTTATTATGTGTTTTTACATTATAATCAGGGTTGCATCATCCTGTTACATATCAAGTTACATATCAAGTTACATATCAAGAAATCATATGAATTTTCTGTTTAGATAGTCTGTCCACAAAATAAAGTATTATAGTAAAAAGATATTAGTGTATAAAAAAGATTTAGCTCACATGTATGTACAGTTTGACATGACATTTCCCACTGACATTGTTTTAAAGCTGTTCTTTTCCCATTTTGTCCTCCCAGTGTCAGACCAGGGAAATCATAAATCATGTATTTCATTTTTACAGTTCAGTTTTAGGACCTGGGTATTTCCATGAACCCTACACACAGACATGTTTGTTGGTACAAAGAAAAATGACTCGACCTGAAGGTTTTAACTTTGCTCTAGACTCACACCATCAGCACACTTCCTGAGGCTCGAACTTCAAATTTCATGTGAAAATCTTATAACAGTAGATAAATGTGCTCCAAACATTACAGAACAGATTAAAAGGAGGATTTTATAGGATTATATATATAATTCTATTAAAAAGTCCTTACCTGCTGTGGCATTAGAGCCCAGAACGAAGGCTAAGAGGCAGCGGTAGATGTTCGACCTCATCCTGATACAGACTGAAGTGTCAGAACAAACCACCGTCTCTTTCTGAGCTGAGAACAGGAACTCAGCAGTCTGGGTGTTTACATGTGTTGCTCTTAAAATAACCCACACTGACTTTTTCTGTTTCTGGCCGTGAACAAAAAAAACATTCAAAAGTCACACAAGGAAGAACGATGAGCGAAGACTGTTCTACCAGCTCATTTCCATGTCTGTGTTTGATGGATGCTGATGTTTCCTCCTGTTAGAAGAAACAGTATTGATCATATTTCAGTTCCAACACACGCAGCACCAGCACGAGGCGATAACGTGTTCATAATCAGCAGCAACTCTCGCTGCTGTGAGAGTTACTGCTCCCATTGATTCAGTTCAGTGTATAAAACATTTGAAAATAGTAAAAAATATTATTCCTTAAAGCCCAGGTTAACATATGCAAATTGCTTTGTCTGACCAACAGTCAAAAACAAGTTGAGTTTAAAAGTAAAACATTTAAGAAGCTGGTACCAGTGAATTTTCATGGTTTTACCACCGTGGAAAATTCAGTTAAAAGGACACCAGAAGGACACCAGACGTCTTCTCTGTCCTGTGCCGTTATCAGCTGAAACAAACTCACAACAAACCATCCTCTGCTCCACCAAATTAAATTTAACTTTCATAAATACCCATTAAATCCTCGTTTTTCAAGAGAAACTCTGTCACCAAAGTTCAACAACCCACATCAAATGGTAAAAACTGAAGCCTGAGACCAGACAACAGATCTGCTAAATATAATGATAAGCAAAACCACCACATTTTGTGTGAGCCTCGTCTCAGACGTGTAGTACTTATAATTATGTATCTAGACTAATGGTTTGAACACAGAGGCTTCGCCCCGGCTGTCTTCACTTTACAGATGGTAACTACACACAGACAAAAAAAAGCGTCAACAGATTAGAAGATTAGAGTTTAGATTAGAGATTCTATTAGAAGATCCCCCGCTCACACTTGGTGAGTGATGACTTCCACTTTATCAGCCTCCATTTAAAGTTTTTTTTTTCTGCATGTGAAAAATGTGCTGGAAAGCTGTGTTAGCATGTTAACACATGAAACTGACCCGGTGACCTGCTACATGTCAACATCTTAGCATTCTCACTACGAGCATGTTAGCACGGTGACATTAACATTAAGCTCGAGGAACCACTGTCCCTCCATACAACCACAGAGAGACGCTAACGGGACTGTGGACTCTTTAAATGTGTGTGTGTGTGCATGTGCGTGTGTGTGTGTGTGTGTGTATTTGGGTGTGTTCTCTGACCTTAGTTTCTGAAGAAACAAAACCAGCATGCTAAGAGTCCTGAGAGTGAAAGCAGTGGCAGCCACAGTGGAGGTTATTACTGAATTCAGTTCCTACATCTGAATTTAACAAAGCCAGATGGTCTTTGTTTGGACTCTGGTACAAAATGTCTCCTGCAGCTGCAGCTGTGAGTCCTTCGTGTCGTGTCTGTGGCTGAGCGGTCGATTCAGCTTAATACCTTCGGTTTACTGAGGTCCTCTGCTCAAGTTCAGTGAACGTAACTTATAATTTTCAAAAAGAAAACTCATAAAGTGACATTGACCTGTTTACCCAGCAGCAGGGACACAAGCTGAACAAACTTAAAATGATGCACAGTGAACCAAACATTATTGATCATCACATACTACACTAACTCTGGCTCCTCCTTTAATATCTAAAGGTCATATCCTGTGATAAACCGTCACAGCTGTGTGTGTGTCCTGTTCTCTCTCCTGTCTGCGGTGCAGCTCTGCCCAGGTGCTGCCTCATCACTCCTCAGTCAGGTGCCTCTCAGCCTGGGAGTGTATTTGCTGTTGTGTTGTGGCTTTGTGTCTGTTGCAGTGTGGAGTCAGTGTCCTGGTTGTTTCCTGAGTTAGTTGTTTTAACACCATGTTTTCTCTGGGTGGTTTGGGTCAGTGGCGCAGTGTTTGATGCTTGTGTGTGTTTGTGTGTATGGAAATGCTCTTTGTTTTAGTGTAGTGCTCATCTCTTTTGTTAGCTCGTTTGTGGTTGTTGCTGTTTGTTCAGTTGTTTTCATGGAGTCTCACCACGTTGTTGTTTTGCCTTTGGAGTTTTTGGTTGTGTATCTGTGTGCGGAGGATTGTGTGGAGGTCTGTAGGATTCTCACGGAGACATTTGAAGAAACCTGCCCAGGAGGGGGAGGTATTTGGTAAATGCTGTAATGCTGGTTTGGTTTTGTGGTGTTTGGTAGTGAGTAGCGGGCTGTTTATTCTTAGATCCAGTGGCAGCGCCTCAGTTGGCTCTTTTTGTGAGTGTGACCTTGTTTGAACCTCTGACCTTCAGACTGAGGAAGGTTCGGTGCCTGAATTTAGTACAATCGACAAAGAAATGTGAGCTTGCTTTAACAAAATGGACGTGACGTGCAAGCTGCTGTTTGTGTTGCACGTAGTTCTAAGGTCATAGTTTTGCACCGCTGTTCTAACAGAATGCAGCACCTTCTCTATCCAGGAAACAAAGCCGTTTAAAATAGGAACAAGAAAAATCAACTGAGCAGAAATAGCCTGACTCTGTTTATCAACTGGGCTCCGAAGCAGAAGTGGGGAAGGGTGTGAAAATGAGTGAAGTGACTGGTGTGGGGAGAGCGAGAAAAGTGTGTCATGCAACGGAAACACAACAAATTGCACTTGTCACGCATCACCCGCAGATATTTTTTATTTTGTTTAAAAAACAAAACCTTGAGCCAGGTTCTGCTCACGCTCTCTTCCTGTTAAAAGGGAGTTTTTTTCTTGCCACTGTCGCTTGTGCAAGTGTCGCAGGTGCTGATCTGGGGTCAGACTCTCTGTAAAGCGCTTTGAGACAGTTTTGATTGTGGAGGGAGCTGTGCTTACAGGGAACGTTGGGTCTCTGTTAATGATAAAATATAGAGCAGGTGTCTCACCTGGGACAGGTCTTCACTGTACACACAGTCACAGTGTAAAAGTGTTAAAGTATTGTGGTCAGAAAAGTATTGTTGTGAAATTGTACTGCTGAAGGGTGATTATAACTCCATACACAGCATGTTAAGTACTATAATGCTCAGCTCTACAGGGCAGCAGCTAAAGAGCCGGATGTTTCCCTGAGGAGCTGATGATGGGGACAAAACAGAGCAGGAAGACAGGGGACAGTGGACTGAGACGTCAGGTGACGCAGACAAAGGCAGCTCTGTCAGTGTGGTTACTGCACATGTAAAACTGTAAACTCTCTGTGTGCTTTGGTTAGAATGAGGAACATTCAGCGTGGTTTCAAAAATCACTTTCTTACATTTAACGTGTCTGGTTAAATTCAGACTAAGAGCAAGTGATTTGTTTTAGCCACAGCGCCACCATGTGGTCATTCATGCAGCACTGCACGTCTTATCGTGTGTGTGTGTGTGTGTGTGTTTGTTTTAGAGAGACTGCTCTAAAACCTGAATGTGTTTCACAGTTTCAGCTCAGTCCAGATGTTTGGTGCACACGTCCATTTGCAAACAGGACTGAGGTGTTTAACATGAAACTCTTTATTTGGACACAGACATTTTTATTATCTTTAAAGAAAAAAAATTCTGAAAATGTGGAACTATTCCTTTAACAAAAACACACCGTGATACAATGACAAAATAACATACAGTATTTTCACATGATATACAGCATTATATACATATCATTTTATATAAATAACATTTAGAGACAGTAAACTGTTGTCAGTTTGAACGTCTTTCACTTCGTCTCCAGGTGCCAGTAGCAAGGCTGACGATGACAACTGAGAAGAGCAAAGCAATGACGAAACGAAGAAGCACTGGCCACTGGTCGGGAAAAGCTGAAGGAGCGTCTGGATGAGAAGTAAAGAGTCATCATCAAAAACCATCAATTGCCAGTCACAGCAGACGTGTTATCTTTGTGTTATCTCCTTTACAGACCCTGTTTTTGGATTTGAAGCGTCTCCTCTGCCTCCCGTGTCTTTTCTCACCTCTGTCAGATCTCTCATCTTTGGTCACATTCAGATACACAACTGGTTTCCCATCACAGTAGTACAGTCCAGAGTCGCCAAGCTGCAGATCTGTTATCGTCAACGCCTTCTGCTCAATCAGAACACGAAACTCCTCCTTTTGGTTCTCTCCCTTCTTCTTTTGACGGAGGACAGTCTCACTTTTCCCTCCAAAGTCTCTGCTCCATGTGGACACGTCAGATCCTCTGTTGTCGGGATGACATTTCAGAGTGATGCGTTTCCTCTCAGAGACAGTGAGTCTTCCTGTTCCTGTGCACAGCAAACACACAGAGTGAGTAAGATTGTGTTTTCCAGCATTGTTAACATTAACAGAAGAAAGTCACCAGTAAAGTTTTTATCCAAATTTGGCTCAAAGTTGAAACAAAATGCCAGAAAAACTATTTTCAGTCCACAGTTATTATCATGTTGCCCCGTTATGTTTTTACCCCAACATGTTGTCCGCTGGTTTCCCTGCTGTCATCTGCTCATTACTTTATTATGGAGCTGATATTTAAGGAGCCACCAAACTACAAAGTGTCGTGTGCACGCAGCGTTTTGAACGGAAACCTTTGAAATGTGAAGTCAATCCCACACACACACACACACACACACACACACACACACACACACACACACACACACACACACACACACACACACAGAGAGAGAAAAGGTGAGCAGACCTCTGATACACAGCAGCAGCTCAGACACTTGATGTTACCTGCTGGGATCACTGTCACTTCTGCAGCTGGTTGGTTGTTGCAGTAGTATCTCCCAGTGTTTGACACATCAGCCCTGAAAACGTGCAGAGACTTATCTGCTAATGAACTGTATCGTTTGTGTGGGTCATAAATCAGTTTTGTGTCTCTGTCACCGTCAACTAACAGGACGTCGACGTTGCTTCCTTTGCTCTCTCGACTCCACGTCACTTCACCGTCCACCGGGTGAGGACAGCACAGAGCGAAGGAGTCCCTCTCCGGAATTACTTTATGGATTATTTCTGTAAGAGGAAACACAGTTTGGAGACAGTACTGATGTGAGAAAAGTCCTGTGCATCAGGTGATTTACTGGTGCAGTCAGAAGAAATTTAACAATCAAAAGTGAGCAGTGAACATACAGTAATCATAATAATCATGACTTTGTTGGTACAGAACTGGGCAAACACCTCCTCTTTATGAAGACCCAGTGATTTGATCAAAAGTTCCAGAACAACGACTAAATCGACCTCGTGGTGAGATTATTTCTCTCTTTCTTTATAAAGTGTGTATAAGTTGCAGATATGATATGTTTGTATGACCATGTTTAGTTTGGGTCACGTGTTTGCATGTGTGTATTTAACATGGTTCACTTATATGTATATATATATATGGTGTATATGAAATATCAAATGGTTATTTTCTGTTTCTGCTTAAAGAACAGTACAGTGGCGATTGTAAGGACTTAATGACAATTAATCATTAACTGAACATAAACCTGAATACGAGTTTAAACCATAAGAAACGTGAAAATAAGTCCGAAAAACAAAAACACAAACAAAGTGTTTTTACCTGCAGCGACATTACAGCCCAGAACCAGGGCTAGCAGGCAGCTGGAGCTCTTCACCCTCATCGTGTTACAGAACAGTGACTGACCGCGGCTGCTGTCTGAGCTCTGAACAGGAACTGCTGTGGTTTCTGGGTAAATTTCACAATCTGAAAATACCTTTTTATGGTCACCAAAATCTGCCGCTGCTTTTTACTGTGACTGTATGTTGTGAAGTTACATCACCAAAAATAAATCGTTTTTCCAAGTTAGACCGGCAGTAAAATATCAGCCTTAATGACGTGCAGAAATTAAAACCACTAACAACAATGAATCCTCATGCTTGTTCCAGCACATCCTCCAACTGTCTGTCACCGGTTCATGGTTTGGCCCTCCCAGGAACCAGGAGCACCCCACAGCCTCCTGCAGCCGTCGTCTGACCATAGACATTTGTCCCTCGTCAAAGACCCTGAGGTTTTTAACATGTCCTCCAAATCCAACACGTTGATGATCAGAACCAACTGAACTAAAACTGAACTAAAAAACATTCAGTGGCAAATAACAAACGATTTACTCCAACATCATCAGTCAAGACTCCTCAGCTTCCCAGTGAAGTGCTGAGTTAATGTTTTCAAAAAAAAAAAAAAACAGCGGACGGACAAAGTTTTGGAAAAAAGCACATTTATTTTTTCCAACTTTGAGCGTTTTCAGTGGAATGAGCCACAGAGGAGTGACACATGCTGAGTACACAAAAGTTAAAGCAGAACTGATGTAATGTAGAATTTTTTTTAATGAGACACCACAGAATTTACAATTAAACAATTCAAAACAAAGCATAGGAAGACATTTAAAAACATCTACAAACATAAGATCCAATGTAATAAATCAGTCCACTGTGCCTTTACAAGCAAATACTGTTGTTTAGAAAAAATAATGTGGCTATTTACAGTACAAACTGTTTCCATTGTGAGATGTTTAATGTGCACTGAATGTATAATTCATGGTGTTAAAGCCTGAACAGGCTCACAGCCCCTGGAGCCCAAAGGGCCAGGGGCCCCTATCCAACGAAGACATGTAAAACTACCAGAGACATTAAACAACTACAGAGAGATGCAAAGCACACACAAAAACAAACAAACAAACAAACAAAAAAACAACACACAATGAGGAGACACAAACTGAAAAGACACTAATTCATTCAAAGCCTGAGAAAAGCAGGTGAAACTTTCAGATACTGGTCGTCGTCGTTTCCAGGTGCTTCAGGTTTGTGTTTGAACCAGGTAAGAAACTACGGATCGAGAAAAAAATACAGTCAACAAACTTCCTAATGTTTGGGAAGATTACTGGTCCTGCACAGAAGGTGTCATCATAAAGGTATCTGAGCCGACATGAGCTAATGATTGAACTCACCTGTAT
This sequence comes from Toxotes jaculatrix, assembly GCF_017976425.1. Lineage (NCBI taxonomy): Eukaryota > Metazoa > Chordata > Actinopteri > Toxotidae > Toxotes > Toxotes jaculatrix. Next base: position 960,956 of record NC_054406.1, read on the forward strand.
TATATCCCACAGACTTTGTGTTGGTGGCGACAGAACACGAGGGCTCGGCCGTTTTAGAGCAGTCTCTGAAAGAGAAGACACAAAATGTGAATCAGATAAACTGTGTAAGGTGAAATCTGGTTGAACTGTGTGTTGATTAGAGCTCAGACTTTACCGCTCATGTCTCGTCCATGGGAGATTTATACGTATGTTGGAATACATGGGACTTAATCCACCTACAACATTAAGACAAAAAGCAATTGTTAAAGTGGCAACAGGCAAGTAAATGATGGCACAGTGTAATGGCAAAAGAATAATGACACTACTGGTGTTTAGATTGGTTCCATATAAGCTTCACTCTCAGTGTGTAAGTTGTTTATAGAGGACCCACAGGAGGACACACTCATTTTCATCCATTTTCCAAAAAATGCTTTGCCACATTTCTGCGTTCTGTACGCTGACGCAGAAATGTCCCAGAAAGTTTACAGTGTGTGGGAAGAGTCCGTGTGTGACTGGTTTTATTCTTCATATTCACGGTGAGGTGAGGGTCAGAAGCTGCTGTAACTCAGTCTCTGCTTTCTGCTGGTTCTGATCCTGGCGTTTGAGTAAACTTGGGACGTTATTGTCATTGTTGATTTTTTTCTCTTCCTTTTTCAAAACTGAAGATTTTATTTAAAAAAGTATATATTTTAATATGTACTTGGAAAAGTGGCCGTGGAGTACACAGGTGTTGGACTGGCTGAGCTTTTCACACCTGCCAGAAGAAGGAAAGTTAAAAGGAGACTTGAAGCTGCAGGTTCATGTAGAATCACATAGAAATGAACTGATGAGTGTGAATATATAAATAATGTAAAGTAACCTTTACATAAATAAACATAACTGTTTAATAAAACATTTAAAATGTGTAAACATACGTAAACAGAGAAGAGGTGACTGTCAGATGAGTCTAAAGAGTCTGTTTACTCACCATGTGTGGGCTGACGCACTGATTCATTCTTTATCTCATCATAGACGAACTGTCTCTCTTCATTTCCTGAAAAAAAGCCCACAGTGTTAGTAATCCACAGAATAACCAGTGACTGCTCTGAGGTCTGATGACCGACAGGCCGCCCTTGATGCCATCTGGCTGTGAAAATCATGGATGTGTTGAAAAAGCTGGACCCAGAGCCTGAACTCAGTCTGGCTTCCAGTTTGTCCCCAGTGGCCACTCACGGTACTGCAACGACAAACTCCCCTGCAGCCCAGCAGCTTGAATCCTGTCTCTGAGTCTGTTATTTTGTTTTTCAGATTAATGTCCAGATCAGGCGTCACTCACCTCCTTTGTTGGACTTCCTGAAGAAGACGCCGATGGCGATGACTGCGAGGATGAGGATGAGGAGGGTGGAGGCTATCCCAAGCACCAAAGCAAGACGTCCTCGTCGGTGAAGATGGAAAACAAAAGTGAAAATGTATAACTTACAAAATAAAAGTGCTCATATAGACAATGTGCATGGATACTGAAACAGACTGTGTAATTCAGTATCATATTTACATATTAGATGGAATAATATATTTATATAATATTAAGATTTTTCATACAATAAACACACAGGCTGAACTCAAACATGATGAGTCATCCAAAAATGTGACACACTGAAATACTGTGTACTTTGTGTGTGTTACATTACATGTGTGTATTTTGCCAATAACACAAATGAATTTTTTCTTATAGGTCAGTTTTCTTTTCTGTGCTGTCCTGTCAGGTGTTTCCTGAATCACCTGGATACCTTCACCTTTCCTTTGATGTGTGCTAACTGAGGGGGTGAAACTGTAGGCACTGATCACATATACTGAACACATCCTGAGCTGGACACTGGGCTGAGTACTGTATAAATATGAACCTTTTAAAGCTGTGGGTGGTCACTGTGCTCATACCTGTGTTTAAAGGCACGGTTGATGGTTTGGTTGTTGCAGAAACAGTTGCTGTTGTGGGTGAAGTTTTTGGTCTGGAACCTGGTTATTACATTTAGATGAAAGTTATTCACAATAGTTGAAAAGGAAAGGACATGATGTTTGAGGAGAGTTTGATTCAGTGTTATCATGACTGAAATTACTCACCACACACGTATCATTACACTCATCAATTATTTTGAAGAAAAATTCACTACAATATGAAAACCGCTGATTTAAAACACAACTTTTTAAAATATTATTTCTTCTTTTGTACAAGCAGCTTTTAGAGTGAAGGCATTGTTGGAAAAAAAAAAACGATTTTGCTAAAGTTTGATGTTACCTGGTGAGATCACTGTCAGCTGCATAACTGACTCATTGTTACAGAAGTATTTTCCAGAGTCTGAGAGAACGAGGTTGTTAATCTGCAGTGCTTTGTCTGCCAGTGAACGGTAGCGTTGGTCTGGGTCAGGAATGTGTTTTTCCTCTCTGTCACCATCGACTGTAAGTATGTCCACTTTGCCCTTCTGACGGTTCTCTGTGCTCCATGTCACTTTTCCCTCCACAGTGTGAGGACAAGACAGAGTGATGGACGTCTTCTCTTTAACTATTCTTTGTTGTATTTCTGAAGAAGAAAGAGTAACAATGATCAGGTCAGAGACAGAACCACACTGAACTGTCAGATTCAGTGGGTCCACACTGAATTTGGTGTTGTTCATTATTATTATTATTAATTTTTATAACTGCTGATTTAAAGCACAACTTTTTAAAATACTATTTCTTCTTTTGTACAAGCAGCTTTTGCTCCCAAAACATTGTTGGGAAAAAAAAGAATGATTTTGCTAAAGTTTGATGTTACCTGGTGGGATCACCATCAGCTGCGTAACTGACTCATTGTTACAGAAGTATTTTCCAGAGTCTGAGAGAACAAGGTTGTCAATCCGCAGTGCTTTGTCTGCCAGTGAACGGTAGCGTTGGTCTGGGTCAGGAATGTGTTTTTCCTCTCTGTCACCATCGACTGTAAGTATGTCCACTTTGCCCTTCTGACGGTTCTCTGTGCTCCACGTCACGTTTCCCTCCACAGTGTGAGGACAAGACAGAGTGATGGACGTCTTCTCTTTAACTATTCTATGTTGTATTTCTGAAGAAGAAAGAGTAACAATGATCAGGTCAGAGACAGAACCACACTGAACTGTCAGATTCAGTGGGTCCACACTGAATTTGGTGTTGTTCATTAGTCTGTGTATTTTAACAATGCGTGGACAGCAGGAAGTCTAATGTTTTCAGTGGAGAATGACACTGTTCTAAACAACTGTGAATGATTTTTTCATCCAGACGTGCACAAGTTCAACATTAATTCAACTTTAACCCCTAAACTTGCAGTGACACTGATACTGATGTCAGAATGAAAGCACGGTTTACAAACACTTCCTGAGACACTGAACATGATTCTGCAGACGAAAGGAAAAAATAATCATTTGAAGTGAATTTGAAATTTGAACAGTTCTTACCTGCAGTGACGTTACAGCCCAGAACAAAGGCAAACAGGCAGCTGAAGATCTTCACCTTCATCCTGACACAGACTGAAGCGACTCAGACAGTAAACTGAACACAGGAACTCACTTTGTGTTCTCTAACTAAAACTCACACTCTCCAGCTTTTTTGTCTTATTGTGGTTGATGAACCCTGATGACTCAGTCACAGCCAACACTGTGTACAAGCCAGAGCCTCACATCACTGACCTTATAGGTGTGTATGTTAGAAATAGGAATAGATGACATCACCTTATAGACCTGTCATGTGACAACATGTTGTTGTTCTCCCACATCCTGAAGACGCAGACAAACATTTCAACCCACTGGAGCTGTGTTTGTGTCCAAAGAGCTTCATCACAGCTGAACTTACAAGAGAAACTCAAACTACTGAAAATCCAAGAAAGGAAACCTGGGTTTTTTCTTTCGTGCTCACTCGTTTTTATCGTTAGTGTCATTACAACAGTTACCAGCTGTGACGGGCCCTCCATCCTCGTGATGTGGCCCGGTGTCTCTGGCACCAGTATGTAACTCCATTTTGAGGAAATGGGATTTGAGATTGTAATCAGAGATTTCAGCCTCCTACGAAGCTAACCGCACAGATGATGATGAACTGTCAGTAACACAAAGTGTGATCGGCTTTTTCCTAACTTGGACGTACGTTTGTGGCTTTAGAGCAACATGAGTGTGTTACTCATAGTGACGTCTTGTTGTTTCCTCTACCACAGTTTACCCTGATGAAGGTGTGGGAGTGTGTGAGAGACTGAGACACAGCATACTATTTTTAAGAGGTGTGTTTGAACACGTATATGAAGTGTATCATCCTCTGATCAAACTGTTTGCTGTCCTCCACCACACTGAGTTCAGTGGTTACCAACATCATTACTATATTCAGATGAACTCGATCAGAATGACTCACATCAAGAAGCTGAAACAATGAGAAGTATTTTATTAAATCCATCCATCAAAATCTGGACACAACTCCTTTTCCTCCAATGAGAAATTTATAATAACACTATATGAAGTGATGGTGTGAAAATGAACCTGTAAAGAATGATCAGCTGAACCTGCAGCTCCTCTCGTCTTCACAGAGCTTCACACTGAGTCAGACACAGTGTCTCTGTCCTTCTTCACTCTCTCTGCATCGGTTTCAGACGCAGCAGCAGCAGCAGCCTGTGAGGAGCAGTTTGCAGGGCACACACCGTGCACGCTGTGTGCTAATATAAAGGGTGATGTAGAAATAAAAAGGGTTCGTACGTATTATTACTGAACAGAAACTCACAGCCATGTTATAACCAACACATTTAAACAGGACACACTGATGCAAGAGAGTCTTTATTCACACAACAGAGCGGACACTTCACTTCAGCTGTGGCAGCATTAACAGCTGTAATGTCAAACATTCCCAGAGCATCAACATTCAGAGCTGAACGATTCCCAAAACAAAAAACTTATCAAAGAAAGCAAAACGGAATCAAATCAAAGTCACTTCTAATTCACTAACTTTACAGAATTTGTCAAACTTTCTGAAGGACCTGAACTATGACTGCTGTACTTCCAGAAACTCAACCATACACAGAACGAGACGTCGGCTCTGTGTTGGAAGTGGGGAGAGGTTTAAAAAGACTGCTGTCATCCATCCAATCCAGAGGCAGCAGTCCCTTCGCGTGGACCAATCACAGGCCAGTCAGTCAGGATGTGACATCATGTTCTGTCTGTTTCTGTCTCTGTATCTGTTCAGCTACAAACGAGAGGATGCAAACATGGAGATGATGGATGATGTTTCCAACATTTAAACATGGAAAACAGCACCGTGCTTGCCCACTGTACGAGGAGCCTCAGCAGGGACCTATTTTCATCGACCTTCACCACATTTGATAAGGAGTCAGCGATGCAGGTTGTCAGGTGTTTTATAGGCGACTAGTGCAAATTACAGCTCTGGGCCAGCAGGTGGTGCTGCAGCAACAGGATGAATCTGCCTCTTTCTGCAGCGGCTGTTTTTCAGCCTGATTTTAATGTCCAAGCAACGAATGAATGTATAAGCAGAAATTACACTGTGAAAGTGTAGGAAACAACAAAAACACACTTTTATATTCTCTAATATTCTCACGTCATGCAGCATTTTCAGAAACACAAAACCAAGAGCAAATCAAACTGAGTTCACCTTCTCTCCAGGTAGTGACAATGATGCTGATCATAATGATTAAGTAGAGGATTCCAAACACTGTGCGAACAGACATTTGCCACAGGTACGAAGAATCTGAAAGACAAGGAGACATCCCTGATCAGACTCTATCACCACTGCTGGTCACATAAGGATGAATGGACTGGAAATTCAAATGTTTCTCTACAACAACCAGTAACACTCCCATTTAAATATCCATTAGAAGAAGATGCTCCCGTTTCTGTGAAATACCTGCAGGAACCAAAGATTCTGACATGTCTCTGACTCTGTTGTTCACGTACAAAGAAATAACACCTACCACACAAACGCTTTGTCAAAACCTGCTAATGCTAAACTCCAACCTAATTTTATTAGAGTGTTAATAACTTTTCAGCTGCAGGTTCCTTTCAGTTATTTATTTTGGTGAAATTTCACTGCTGCAGTTCAGCAGCTGGTTTGGTCAGACATGCAGCCATGAACATTATTAACCTGATGCATGTGCACATGAAAAGTTAGCAAACATTCAACTTTTGGGTCTGATTCACTAAATGAATGTGTTCAGTTCTACCTGTGTCTCCCTGTGGAGTCGATGGTAGAGTTGTCACTGGTGCTGCTGTTGTTGTTGTTCGTGGTGGTGTTGGTGGAGGTATTGTGGTTGCTGCTGTTGTAGGTTGTAGTCGTGGTGATGTTCCTGTGTGGGTTAATTATATATTAAAAGACAGAAAATTCAGTTCACAACAACTAATTTGATACAGATTTTAAAAAAAGGAAATGGACCTCGTCCATTTTGTAGTTTCCTTCCTCTTTCTTTGAAGTCAGAATGTAACATTCTCTGTAGGTTTTACTGAAGGTTGTAGGCGTGTGCGTCTGACACATATTTAACTGCTTCATTCTCCATTTTCCCTGACGTCTAGTCTCTCTCCTCTCAGATCTCTCACCTTTGTTCACATTCAGATACGCAGCTGGTTTTGAGAACAATGTTAATGAAGTTTGATGTTACCTGATGGGATCACCGTCAGCTCCACAGCTTCACCGTTACAGAAATATGTTCCAGAGTCTGAGACAACAGCTTTGTTAAAGGTCAGTGATTTATCAGATAATGAACTGAACCGTTTGAGTGTGTCGCTGTATCTTTTGTCGTTGTCACCATCATTTGTAAGTATGACAGCTCTCCTTCCATTAACCTCTCTGCTCCATGTCACTTCACGCTCAGGCTGAGGACACTGCAGAATGACCAGCTGGTTCTCCTCAAACACTTTATGGATTATTTCTGCAAAACAAACAGATTTTTAAAAAAGATCTGTCAAAGCAGTGAGAGGACATTAAGTCTGACCATGTTAACTGGTAAAAAAAAAAAAAAAGACAGACACAAGATCCCAAAGTCTTGCTTGATAGCCCAGAGGCAGCAGAGCCACCTTACAACAATTTTACATAAAAGTAAAGTAGGCCTATACCAAATCCTGACAATGCCTTACAAATACTAGTAAACAATCTTGTTTAATAAAATAAGAGGGGAAAAATAAAATAATCATATAAAATAGTGCTGATATCAATTAATTCTGTTAGTTTCAATGAAGAAACAAATATATAACACAACACTGACACCGTCTGCAAGCCCAGAACATACCGAGTCCATTAAATACAGACAGTTTAAAGCAGTTTGTTCTTACCTGCACTGACACCAGAGCCCAGAACAAAGGCTAACAGGCAGCTGTAGATATTCACCCTCATCTTCATACAGACTGATTCAGTCAAGTCTGACATCAGCTTCTCTTTAGGCTAAGAACAGGAACTGGGTGGTTAGATACGTGTTTTTCTTGAACATGAATGCACAGCCTCAGTGTCGCTTTGTGGTCAGTGACTGTTATCATTTAAATGTTTCTCACCAACAATAAATACTGTTTTTGTACTACGACTTTAGTAGTAGGCCTTTTTCCACCTGTGTAAACTGCATCCTTTCTGCTGTTTGTACAGTTTGTTCTGGGGAAACATAATTCTGTCCGGATCTGGTTTTTCTTCGAAGTGTTAAACAACTTATCTTCTACAAGTTTACTGGTGAAATATTTCAATGGATATCCCTTCAATATCTTTGTGTGGCAACTAAAGTTAGGTAACTATAACTTTGGAAAAGCTGGTGGACATTACGAAAATTGGGGTGTTGAAGTCAAATCATTATTCCAGTCTCCACAGCCACAAGTTCTGTTCACATTATTCTAAGATTTTTTTTTAAAAATTGCATGCATTATTTTTTTCTTGAACCTTTTGTGTGACTATGTGTATCATCTCTAGATGGCGCTCTGCTTTTTTTTTTTTTTTTTTTTTTTACTTCCAACCACGAGGACCAAAAACTGGCAGCAGGTCTCTCTTCAAGCAATTAAATACTCGCTCAGCAGTGCACACCTGCCCCATCCTCACACTGGCTTTTATTGATTTAAAAACAAACTAAAAAGCCAAGATCAGAGGCCTAATGCTGCTGGCAGTGTTTCGGTTTGTCCTCATGCACCCCTCTCTGGAGTTATGTAATATCCCCCCTTCACGATCCCAAACGATTCAGAATAAAAATGCAAGTCCCAGAATAAAGATTATTTTACATAGAGTTCCGCTTTGTTTAATCTCATAAACCAGCTTTTTATTCTTATTTCGCGAAAAGAAACATTAACCGTTTTATTTTCATAATGCTCGAATCAACATGATTTTCACCTAAATTGTTTTTTTTTTTTTTTGAAGCTGTGATTGATCAGCGCGCTTGTCAGTCAAACACAACCTGCAATTTCCTCACGTAGATTGGCTAACTGTGCATGTCAATCAAAAAGCCACCTCTCAAATAGGCCAAATCATCTTTAAAACCCACTTCCTCCACGGAAGGCTCTCTGGGTAATCTTATTTGTCCTTTCTACTGTCAATCACAGCAATCTTTACTGCCATTGGTCGTTAGGTTGCAGGTGGGCGGTTACCTTCTCAAAAAAACGTTTCCTTGTCTGTCATATGCGAAGCAAAAGGAAGGAGCTAAATATCGTCTGGAGACAGAAAGTGAATAAAAACATCGCTTTTCCGGCGGAGGAAAAGCCCTTTAGTTTGAATTACAAATGATATCCCTGTCTAATACCAGCCAGCTTTCTTAATGCTAAAGCTAGAGGCGGTATCCGGTCTCTGTTAGCCGTTATCACGTCGCTATCTGAGTCTCCAAACACACCGCCTTTGTGGTGATGAGTACGGACTTACTGTCTGAGTTGGACAGCCGTTTCTTCGCTGATAATCTCCTGACCAGCGAAGATTGGGGTGAGTAAACACTGAAAGCTTCCAAAAGAGAAAACAAGCGACAATCAGCGATACAGAGCGAGCCGGGTGGGACAGCGGGAGCATGGATGCCCCGCAGATAAGGCGAGGCAACCAGGGGCGTTTGAAAGCGTCTCTAACGGGTCATTTTTCCTCCATGTTTTGCACAGAAAGCATTTAATTTGCTGGGTACAGTGTGTACATGTTAGTGTGTCCTGATGAAATGTCAGTTCATCTTTTCACACGGTGGGTGGAGGCGTGATCGCACATTAATACGACCACGTTTCCTCTTCATCCTCTTTTCACTCTGTAATACCCGCAGCTTACTGTCCTGCGTTGACATGTTTAAAACCCGCTCATTATAAGGCAGTTGGAAATGGCTTCTGGGTTAAATAGTGTATTTCTGGGATTCACGGTTGCAACTAACGACTATTGTCATTATTATTTCATCCAATATTAATTCTCCACTGAATCGTAAGTGTCTGATCACTGTTAGCTACAGTCCAAAACCCAAACATGTTCAGTTTACTGTTAAAGACGATTAAACAATGAAATTAGAATAAAATTTCTCATAAATATAACATGAATGGGGTAATGCACTTTCATTGTAAAAATAGTGTAAATATTTTCCCTCTGTTTAGGGCAGCACTGAAAGATTACTGTCATTATCAATTAATCTGACCAGTATCACCTATCACATTTTCACAATATTCACAACATTGCATTATTACTAATAACACGATTATTTAACAATCACTATTGTGATCAGTTATTTTCATTATCAACACATCAGACAGTTATTTTTTGTCAGTAGTGACTGATAATTCAGACTATAACATGTCAGAAAATTGTGAAAAATGTCCACTACATTGGCTGTGATAGAAAACTGGGAAAAGAGGTTAATCTGACTGTAGCTAATCCAAGGAAAATAAGCAAAACCAAAAGAGGGACAAAAAGTATAAATAATACACCACATATTGTAAGTGTGTTCTTAATATGTGAGTGAGCATGCATGGATTTTCAGGATTTTCTGGCAGACATGTGCTCCCACATGTGAGCCACTTTTTCCTACAACAAGCAGGTCGGTCCAGAGGGTGATTCCTTTATTCACGCTGCGTTCAGACTAAAGCATTAAACCTCGTCCTGGGACCCTGATGATTCAAAACATTTTAATTAGTGTCATGTGAGAACCAACCAGAGACAAAAAACAAACACCCGCCCACAAGCTAAATGCTGCTACATGTCTGTTAGAATGAACTTCACTTCAGAAAGCTGCTGGAGCAGGTTGACAAAACATATTTTTTCTGGTTTTCAGTCAGGAAGTAAAAGTTAGATCAGATTAGATGAAACTTTAATGATCCCTGTGAGAAAACTGGGTCAGGGCAGCAGCAGGAACTAATACAGAGGAAAGCCGACATACACAACAGACACTTAACACCTGAGGAAAGAACTGAAGATTTAAAAAAAAAAAAAAATCAAGTTAGGCTGTTGTTTTCTGAACGGTCCTGAAAGGGAAAAGCTGGATGTTTTTTCAGTATTATCAACAGACTCCATGAAAGAGGCAAAGAAAAACAACACATTTGTCCGAACATGTATTGTCTGTGTAGCTACAGCTTGAAGGAGTTCGTCCCATAAAAATCCCTTTTCACCCAGAAATAATTAAAAACCAGTTCGTGTTAGCCAGTTTAACTAGTAACCTGTAGCTTGAATACTGTGTTTATTAGACCGCCTGGCTTTGTTAAAACACATGTATGATTATTTTTCATATTTGTAGTTAATTTTAGGACTGTAACTGAGAGTTGTTTTCACTAAAGATGAATCTGTCGATTATTTTGTTGTTTAATATTAATTTCTTTTGACTTCACCAGCAGATGAATGAAGGTTTGAAAGGACATAAACAGTCTGACTGTTTTCATTGTGTGGTTGACTGCATGCAGTGTATTTAACACCGTCAGTGTCTGTGTCGTATCTTTCTGTTTATCTGCAGCAATGTGAAAATGTAGTTGTGTACAGAGCAAATACTGGCTGATATGAACATGTGCTGCTATGATTCTTCTGACAGGATGTGGCCTCAATAAATGGCTTCAAAGTTTATTGAGACTGTTTCGGTTTCAAAGTCCAGATTCATGTCGACACCTGCACCTCATCAAAACATGCAAGGCATGATGGGAGAAATGGTGGTGCACGGGGTCATGGTTACTGCCGGGCTGGGTGATGGTTTCGTTGATAGTTTTTCTTTAAGAGTTACACACATACAGGGTTATATAAAAATGTATTAATTTATCAAGTATTCATTGGTTGCAGAACTTGTGGGTATTTTGCGAACATGGAACTGTGAATTGGTGCGAATCCATCCTTAGTAACACGCATAAACCTCGTTTCATTACAAGTTTAAAGTTAAAACATACGCAAGACAAGTACTAATAACACTGTCTACAGTAAAAATAAAACATGAAAATGGCACAGGAAAAGTGTAATCAGCAGCATAATACACATCACAAGCTTGTTGTTGATCTGTGTGTGTGTGTGTGTGTGTGTGTGTGTAAGAGGAAGGACTGGGGGTGGTTAGAGCTTTGTGTGAGTCTGCAGTGGTGCCTGGGAGGAGAAAAGAGTTCAGTGGCCTATCAGCCTGTGGATAAAAGCTGTTAGACGGCCCTGTGGTCTAACAGATCAGTTAGTTAAATGTTAATAACATGAATGGCTTATCTTCTTAAAGCCGCCTGTGCTTTGGTCGGCTCTATGCTCTGTTTTATCATTATTCATCACAGCTCGTGCGTTCAGTTCCTGTCCTCTGTGTCTCCTCAGATGCCTGCCTGTACCAGTGTGAGAGCATGGAGGAGGGAGAGGACGGAGACTTCAGCCGAGGGCTGAAATACGACACGTCGGTACGGACAAAAGAAAGTGTCTGTGCTCACATCTCGGCTTTCTGTCCAGGGCTGAGAGTGTAACAGATGCTCGGGCTCACACACAAACACTCCACCTTCATACAGTTCACGGTTCGATGGGTTTAGGCCTCAGACTGCAGGAAAAGCCACCGGCTGAAGGAACCAGGACTCAGGAGATTGTTTTTACCACCTTTGCTTGTCAGTAAATGTTTTTGTAACAGTTACAGGCATCTGAATGTGATTCAGTGGATGTTTTTTATACTTACAGCTGCTTAAATTTAGGAAAACTGTGATTTTAGTCATGCTAGTGATGTGGTTTTAGGGATGGAGGTGTTTTTCTGCAGGACAGTAAGACTGACGAAGGCACCGTGATAACCCCACAATGCTTTGCAATGGTATTGGCACCTAATCTCAACAGCTATTGGCTGGATTACCATGAAATTCTGGGCGGACATTAGTGGTGAGGTTCTCTCAGATTTCTTTCTGGTTAAGATCTCTCACACTCATCAGGATCAGCTCCACACAGTCAGACCCTCAGACAGAGTTCTCATGTCTTTACACTGCTGTCCCATCAAATTGCTGTGCTTTTGATGGGACAGCAGTGTAAAGACACTCTGCAGATGAATCTATAATGAAAATGACAGTTGGAGCTTTAAAAAAAAAAACAGTTACCGTCACCGTCAGCTTTCAGGTGTGTAATCAGACACTGACGTACTCACATTTTCATTTGGTTGGCAGCAGCATGAGTCAGGTCTTTCATCCATCAGTAGATACAGATGATGGGTCAGAGGATAATCAGGCTAATTGTCTGTCGGTTGGTTGTGTGAAACAGACACACACACACACACACACTCACACACACACACACTCACACTCTCTCAGTATAACATACTGACTAATCCAGCAGTTGTTTGACTTAATTTTACTCCTTCCTTCCTCTTCTTTTTCCTTCCTCTCTCTCTCCTTCCCTCCTCTTCTTCTGCCAACTTCTCACAGTTTGACAATGACCTTGTGCTCACCCTCGATCCTGACAACCCCACCTCCCCATGGCAACACAGTGACGACAACCTGCTCACAGGTACAGACCAGCCAGCCGACCGTGGCGCTCACTGGGAACCTTAAACCACCTCGGTCAGCGTCTCTGAGACGTGAGACGCTTCGTCCCCGCGGCTGGTCGAGCCTTTGGAAAACCCTGCTTGTGTTATTTCTGAGCATTTTCACAAAATTAAATTAAAAGTGGAGGAAGTTTCAATTCCTACGTTAACAAGTATTATAATAACACATTTTATAAATATATTTTTGTCTCTACATTGATCTTGTATGAGAAAGAAGAGACTAAATCCCCCAAAAAAGTATTGGACTTCCTCTGTCCCTCTTTTTCATACAACAGTACATATGCTATAGCATATACATAAATACATAAATGAACCTTCTGCCAGATGCTGCGTTGCTTCTTCTCTAACTCTCATTGATCCATGTGAAAATGTTTAGCACCTGGAGTGACACTGTTATTGCAGGACTTTCTGCTGCTGCACTGTTAGCACCTTGCATGCAGAGAAGCCCAGTGAAGCGTCGTCGTGCTTCACTGGGATTTTTCCTGTCGTTCATTTACCCAGTTAAGGTCAACTTTCTGAAGACAAACCTCTTTTAGTGCAGCTACATTTTCACTGTTTGGTTTCACAGAGAATTTAAATAACAGCACCATGAGAGCAAAACCCTGATTAGCTTTTCAAGCATGTTACAGTTTTGTGTGTATTCATAGCCACTTCTTAAATTCATGCATGGTTTTGCCAGGTTGACATCAGCCTCTGACTTTGTCTTGTTGTGTCTCGTGTGTTTCTCTGTGTCTGTCCTCTCTCTGTAGGGGACACTTCAGTAATAAAAAATGAAATGACCATTACTCAGCCGTTGCCAGTGGAAATGTGTAAGTTCTTCTTCAGTTCCTTCGTGTGTAAACCTCTGTAAATCTGAGTGAAGGCTGTTTTGCTCTGTAGTTTTCAGTGTTTCATTTTTTTGTTTCCTGGTTGGTTGGTTTTCGTCCAGTGTTCCAGGTGAAAGCAGAGCCTCCCTCTCCTGCGTCTTCACTCGGGTCTGACTGCTCAGTACCTCCACCAGACCCACAGGTGTGTGTTTCACTACGTTAACATTTATACTGGCATCATGTGGAAAGTTAAACCAAAGTTAGCATTCTTCCACATATTCAGTTGCTTGTGTTTAGTTTTCCATCATGACTGAAGACTGTTAAACACTGTGGAAACAGAGCTTTTCTGTTTTGGTCTTAAATGTGTGAAACCTGTCGTTACCTCATATTCTTTGTAAAAATGTTGATTTTAAGGAGCGTTGTTGCGCTCGTCATAGCACAGATTACCCACACCATGCTGCTGTCATACTGCCTTCTCCGACTGAACTTTTTTGCACAGAGACAGTGAAACCTCAAACAAATCTCCTGGGATTAATCCTCCTGGAAAGTTACTGACTGAATCTTCTTTCCTGCCCAGATCACAGTCAAAGGTGAAAACCCTCCTACTCCTCCGTACATGTACGGGGATGTGCTGTCACCGCCGCTGGGATCCATGGAGGTAACCGTGGCAACCACAGCCGTCCCCCCACCACAGACGCAGATACCTGCTGTAGCACAGACGCAGCTACAGACACCGGTCACAACACAGATACCAGCAGTCATCGGTGGATTACAGACCCAGGCTACAGGTATGCAGATACACTGCCGCTGCTCCAGTCAAAGTAACCAATAGGATCGTTCTGTTCTTGGTTGCACATGTAAACAAGCTAAATGTGTGGCGAGCTCCGGGGGCAGCTTTGTAACTGTTACTGACCGGGGGGGGGGGGGGGGGGGTTATACTGTATGTATGTATACTGCATCAGGAGCAGTGTTGGAGAGTGACCATAGGCCTCCAGGTGGCTGCATGGTTACAGTTTACCCCTCCAACATCAATCAGAAGCTGTGAGCATCTCTTTGTCTGTAGTCAGTGTGACCGTCAGGCGTGTGCAGGAGCTGGGCTGAGAGTCAGCAGGTCCAAGTCTCAGACCATGGTACACACATATCTGGTTTTTGTGTGCATGCAAATGAATCAAGCATGTGTGAGCGCTCATCTCCTGATTTGCGTATCAAATCACTCAGCAGTTCTGCAAGATTCTCCATGTAAGACCAAATGTGCATTGTTGGCAGCTGGTGTCGTTCAGAGTATGGTGGAGTTCCTGCGGTGGAAAGCAGCTCAGAAAGAATGGAAATGACATGTCTTCTCTCCCTCCTCTCTCTCTCTCTCTTTCAGTTTTACCGAGTTCAGCCACATTAAAAGCCAGCACCATCCTGAGCACAAAACCTCCCATCCAGCCCAGACCGATGTGTGTTACCACCCTTCCTGTCCCCCAGAACCCGCCACCGGCCAAGACTCTCATACTGCAGGGCCTCCCCTCCATGGACCAGAGCAGACCTGGTAAGAGAAAACAGACCAAACAGCTCACAGTGGAGAGGAGCACCACATCTGCATCATGTCTGTCCTGGAAGAGGAATCCCTCCCCAGATGTCCTTCAGTATCAGAACAATGCTGACACGTCTCTTCTTGTCGTCTTCCTCCTCCAGTTGTCCTGTCTCAGTCCGTCTGTCTCGGTTCAGCTCCGGCTATCGTCAAAATGGAGCCGGTCTCTCCCAGCATCCCGCAGCACTGCTCCACCCCCACAGCCCCACCCACCAGCAAGCCCATTGTCCCGGCGACCACCGCGTTACCCGGCAACAACTCCAGTGATATCGATGTGAGTAGGCTGGACTTAGTGACTCACACTGTTCATCAGGTTACAACCAGAGATCTGCCCATAGTCATGAAGGTGCATGAGTAAAGCACCTTTTTGTTCTGGTGTTTAAACATCGTTTGACCTGTTTTTTGTTTGTTTGTTTGTTTGTTTGTTTTTTCTTCTATCATCAGTCAGGACCATGGTTTGCTGTCACTGTAGCTGCTGGAATCTGTATGAGCAGATGTTTCCAGTTGTGTATATGAGAGAGAAGAAGCGAGTCGTGATTTTTAGTCAGAAACATTATGTTGAGTTGCAGTTTGGCAGGTTTGGTAACATCAGACTAGATCTCAGTGTTTCACCTCTTATGTAACGGCTGTGATACGTGAACACTCAGTCACCTGTTGAACCGCTCCGTCTCTCCGTTCTCTCTCGTTCTCTTTTTTCTCTTAATCTTATTTTCATTCCTAACTTCCTCCTGCTCATTGATTTTTCAACCTGTTGTACCTCTTTTTCTTTGTTCTTCCTTTGTTCCCTCTTCCATAACATTTCCTCCCCTTCTTCTTCTCTCTCACTCCTCCTTCTCCTCTTCCCCCTGTTCCTCCTCCTCTTCCTCATTCAGATGAAGGTGCTGAAACGCCAGCAGAGGATGATAAAGAACCGAGAGTCGGCCTGCCAGTCGAGGAAGAAGAAGAAGGAGTACCTGCAGAACCTGGAGGCTCAGCTCAGGGAGGCCCAGCAGGAGAACGAACGGCTCCGCAGGGAGAACCAGGCGCTGAGGGAGAGACTGGCTGGGAAAGAGGTGTGGGACAGAGGGACAACTGACTCATACAAACTCATACGTTGCAAACTAGACTTCAGATGTGTGCATTTATTTTTGTATGAATGAGTTTGTGTATGTGCAGAGTTAATAAAACCAGTTTCCTTCTGTTTTTCTGTCTCAGGGCAGCGACTCAGCGAGCAACAAGAGAGCCGTTTGTGTCATGGCTGTCCTGCTGTTCATGACCTTCAGCTTCGGACCCGTCAGGTGTCCTGCACATTTTCTGTCTCTCCTTAAAACTCTGTTCCTTTTGTTTTGCAGTTTTTAGATTTTGTTTCTATGTTTTTATGCATTATCTTGTTTATTTTTTCAATTTTCTATTTTTTTTTCTCTTAAAAGTTTTTTTTCTGACTGTTATTTTGAAAAGTTCTGCATAGATAGAAGTTCAGTGACTTACCTGTGTAGTTAGAGGACAGTCCTGAACCTGGGGACATTTCTGTAGAATCTAAAAATGGAACCTAAAAAGGGAAACTTCAGGAGAACAGCTCGGTGCCTCAGTACCGCCGCTGTTTCCTGGATGTGATGATCTCAGTTTTAAAAAAGAAACGTGTTACCCAAATGATAATACGTGATTATCCTGAGTTTAAAGTCCATTCCTGGTGTTTGTCTCTGCAGCATCACAGACAAGAAGCTGTCGACAGGTCTGCAGGAAAGTGTGGTGTCGTACACAGGACGACGGCTGCTGGAGATGCAACAACAACAACAACAACAGCAGCAGCAGCAGCAGGTGGCTGCTCAGCCTCCGAGCAGACAGGAGGACAAGACAGAGACAGAGGAGGACGGAGGAGAGGCAGAGGGATATGCTCCAGTGTCTTATCAGTTCAGGTGAGAAGAATTTATCCTTCTCACATACACCGTGTTAAGCTGAGATGGTTTTAACATCATCAGCTCAGTGTTCACACTCTCACACACAGAACTCTGTATAATGTGTTGTTCTCCAGCCGTTGTAGCAGAGCTGGTTCTCCAACACATCACTCTCTTTAACTGCCTCCGTGTGTGGGGTTAGGGTTTGGAGGGAGATTCACCTGTTTGATTAAACGAAGTCTGTATGTGTGCTGCAGGAACCTGAGCGATGTGTTCAGTGACATGAAAGACCTGGTTCTTCAGGACATCGACCGTTACTTCAGCTCCTCAGACTGCCGACAGTTCAACCGCTCCGAGTCCCTCAGGTCGGCCCAACTCTTCAGCAGTTGTTCAGACAGTCGATTTATTCTCTGATCTTTCTTCTTCTCCTCTTCATCCTCCTCCAGCTTCTTTTTTATTTAACTTTATATAAACACAAATTCTAAATTGGATGTCTGTTTTTGAAAACAGCAGCTGTTAGTCCAACTCTGTCTCTCTCTCTAAACACCTGGAATCTTTTCCTATCCCTCCTCAGAACTTAAAATCATATTTCATGTGTTAGACATTATCTTACCTGTGTCCATGCTTCCGTCTCACCTTAATATTTATTTGTTTCTCTTTTGTTTTCTAGCTGCTGGGACTCCAAGCTGACTAACCTGACCTGTTTTTTGTTTTTCAGGTTGGCAGACGAGCTGAGAGGTTGGGTTCACCGACATCAGATCGACAGGAAGAAGTCAGGAGGAAAACCAAAGATCGCCAAGAAGGCCAAGATCGCCCAGGTAAGGACAGGACGGTGAAAACTTTTTCTAGGCTCTGATTCTTCCTGTATTAAGGCTGTATTTTTATCTTAACAGAAAGCTCAGCTGAGGAAGACAAACTTCTCCAGATATCTGCCAATTCAGGCTCATCGCTCCATAGAAAGGTACAACAAACTGCTCACCGCACTCAGCAGCAAGTCAGGAAACATTAACTGAGAGATGCTCTTTCACTTCCTGCTCTGACTCTCAGAGAACTCATCTCCTGATCGTCTCATCTCGGTTCCTGAACACTGACATTGTGTATGAGTTCAGAGTTTTCAGGCACAGGTGGTGGGGTTTCAGTCCAGGCGTCGAGAAATTCTAAATGTTTTGAAACTGAAAAAACATAGTGAAAATCGAAACTCCCACCTCCTCCCACCACTGTACAGTATGAACAGTGTTTCACTTACTGATGGGACGTCTCGGCTCGTGCTGAAGCTTGATAACGACCCTCCACTCCTTTCTTCTCCCTCCTGGTTCTCGTTCGTCTCTGCAGCCAGCTGCAGGTGCTTCCTGGTCCTGAGGTCACTTACAGCGACTTCCTGGACGCCATTGACCGCAGAGAGGACACTTTCTACGTCGTCTCTTTCAGACGGGTACGTGAGCAGTGACTCGACAGCTCAGTCAGTGGCTTCACTGTGTAAAGTGTACTGTGAACTGTGTGTGTTATGAAAGGGTCGTGTGAAAATCATATCCAGAACGCGGTGATTCATAGTTGATTTATTCTATATGTTGAGCTCGATACAGAACATGTTCTCAGACACAGAAACTTCATTCGGACACTGACCTCGGTTTGACCTCTGAACCCCAGTTAATCCAGAATGTCTCCCATGTTCCTGCAGGACCACCTGCTGTTACCGGCCATCAGCCACAACAAAACCAGCAGACCCAAAATGTCTCTGGTGATGCCAGCCATGTCTGTTAACGGTGAGTCTGCCTGCATGTGTCTCTGCTCTGTGGTGCTTCAGTGTTATCGTATTCACTGCTGCACCATTTTTAACATGGAGACTCTGCCTCTCCTCCGTTTCCTCCCTCCTCACCCCCTCTCCTCCTCCTCCCACCTCAGAGAGCCTGTATAACTCCTCTCAGGGTTACGAGATGATGATGCAGGTTGACTGTGAGGTCATGGACACTCGAATCGTCCCCATCAAGTCCTCCGCTGTCCCGCCGTCTCTCCGCGACCCTCCACCGCCTCCCCCCTCCTCCCACCACAATCCTCACCACCACCATCACCACGGCAACCACACGTCGCTCCGAGGACGCCACCAACATCATCCATCCTCCTCGTCCTCACCGTCCTCCTCTGCCTCCTCCTCGTCACCGTCTCCGAGGCAACCTTTACCTGCCCGCCGGCGGACAGCTGAATATTTAATCAGCCAATCAGAAGGGGCGTCGCCATAGTGATGGTAGACAAAAAAAGAAGGTGATGGAAAACATGAAGACAACACACATCTCCTCTGTGTCAGGTTTCCTGCAGTTTTCTGGAAAGCGAAAATTCCAGAAAGCCTCGATGAGACGCCTCCAACAGGATTTAAAAATCCCAGCAGCACAGCTGCTCCTGTCACCAAACGTTCTCCTGTCACACTCTGAGGTTGGAAATATAAATAAAAGCCTCTTTAGAAGATAATGTCCTAATATATAAAAATATATTTCTAAAAATGAAAGTTCGACGCAGACACGGCGGCACACTGCACTTAGGAATAGTGCTGCGTTTTAATATTTAATTGTAGAAATGTACAGTTTGAATGACGTGTAGAGTGTGAGGTTTATGTGGGTACTGAGGTAAAGGCTGGTTTTCCATCCTGGCTCGTTGTCTCGGCGCGTCCTGCCTGGTTTGGCCGACAGGTGGCGCTGCAGGGCTGAACCTCGTCTGTTCTCAGACACGAGGTTTCAGTCGTAGAGCGGTTTGTTCATCATGGAAGCTGAGGTCGCAGCGTGCGTCGGAACACGTCCAGCTGTTCTAACCTCCCGAAATCAAAGGGTTCTCCTCGACTACTGACGGTCCCGCTCTCAGCTGTGGTTTCTGTGTTTGTTTGTGTGTTTGTTTGTGTGTTTGTGTTGTTTGTGTCTCTCAGCTATGATCAGACCACGTGCAGCGAGGACAAACAGAAGCCGTAGCCTGGATGTTTGATGTCAGCACTGACGGCTGCTGCGTGAAGTGGGATCCTGGATCGCAGATCCCTGTCCCGTGGGCCGAAAACATTCAGTGAAAATAAATCAGCTGATGTTCGTTTTTAAAATGTTCTGACCGAACGGAGGGAATCACCATCTCTCAGGTCAGAAACCACATGAAACCACTTCAGCGAATCACAGAGATCCTTCTTCACATGGCAACCGTCATGTGTTTTTATTAGGGAAGTCATGCTCTTGTTCTGAATGGGGATTATTTAATAGTTGTAAAATATCAGTGTTCACTCTGTAGATATTTGGTTTTTTTTGTCACCTTTTATAATTTTTTTATTTCTTTGTTTTCTGACAGAAAAAGTAAAAGATAAAAATAATCGGTTTGTTCTTTCTGAGGTTCACAGTGAAACAAAAGGCTAATGTTGGATTTTATATTTTTTATTCTTGTTGTGTTCAGTTCGTCGGACCAGTCACCTTCATTTATTCAGTCTGTGCTCATAACTCAGGATTATCTGTCCTGATACAGCATATTTATTGAAATGTATATGTAGATTTTTTTATTGTACAGAATTAACTTGTAGGAAGCTTCAGTTTCTCCTAAAAAAACAAAAACAAACAAAAAAAAAAACCCAAACAGAAACAAACCCAGAGAAGATTCATACTGCTGAAACCAGACGCAGTAACTGAGCCTGTGCAAACATGAATTTTTTCTCTGTAAATGGATTTTTTAAAACATGTAGGCTCTGAAAACTTTATGCTTTTTCTTTTGACCAAAAATCTTTTTGTTTTTTTTTAAATTTTACACAAAAACTTGTGAAAAAAGTTTTGACAGAGGCCGTGATGTTTGAAAGATGTGACCTGACTCTTAATCTCACAGGGAGGGTTTAACAAAACATACTAGAGTTGCATTATGGGAAATCTAGGAGCCGGTGTTTCGGGGCTTTACCCATACAACAGATTAAAGTCAGGATAGTTTCACTTCTGCTGCTTTAATTTTTTTTCTTCATCTTTTTTCAAGTCCCTCAACTTAAATTCCTCTTTAAGATTTCAAGAAAAACCCAAACCAGAGCGAACAGACCAGAAATCAGAGAACTAAAACTCAGGTTTTTATAATTGCAAACAAAAATGTGAGAACATAAAAGATTCAGTTAGAGAAAGATGTAATTAGACATTTTTATTATGCTTTTATTTTAGTTTCTTGTTGAGAGTTTGCAGTTTTACAGGAGGTTAAGAAAAATAGTCCAGTGCACGAGATAACAATCTGAACATCGAACTCTCAGCAAGAAAACAAGTGTGTTTCCTGAAATGTTGAACTATTCCTTTAGCTGATCTGAGACCCAGTGTCCACTGTTTGTCCTGTCATCTGCTGTCCTGAAATGGACAGAACAACAGACAGAATCATTGTGCTACCTTCAGTTTTTTTTCCTTTTTTTATTAATATTATTTTTTATACTGATTGAATTTGTTACTTTTGTGTAAAAAATGCAAAGATGAAAAAAAGTGGGTGTGAAATTAAATGTTGGTTTTCAGTAACAACTGAATCATGTTCTCATGAAGCAGCTGTTTATTCTTGGTTTTGTATTTTTGTATTATCTGCTCGGTGGTTCTTAACTGACGAAGGTCTCACCTCAAACTGCTTCCTTTAAGTTTAAATACTAAAAATACAAAAACAACCAGTGTGGAGGAAATAGTTTAGTGTTTCCTTCATTGATTGTTTGCTCTAGCATCAGTTCAGATATTCTCCATTGTTCAGT
Organism: Toxotes jaculatrix; assembly: GCF_017976425.1. Classification (NCBI taxonomy): domain Eukaryota; kingdom Metazoa; phylum Chordata; class Actinopteri; family Toxotidae; genus Toxotes; species Toxotes jaculatrix. The sequence goes on from NC_054406.1 coordinate 982,806, forward strand.
TAATTATTATATCTATAAAATGTCAATCTGATGTCTTCAGATGTTTTAAACATTAACATTTATAAAATTAGCAAATACATTTATCAAATGACGCAAGTGTCAATCTGTCAATCAACTAATCATTTCAGCTCGAACTTATTCTCATTATTAATTCATCTGTGATTTTCTTATCATCATCATCCTTTTGTTAATCAAATGTCAGAAAACAGTGAATAATTCAAGTAAATAAGAATCTAAGAATAATTTCTTCTTATCCAACAGTTAAAAAGACAAAGATATTTAGTTTAATGTAAAAAAAAAAAAAACTTGAAAATTAAACGAGAACATTTTTATTAATTTAATTAGAAAATGAATGAATGAGTGAAAATATTTGCTAATACATTTTCAGATTTTCTGTCCTGAGTTTTCTTCCACCACAGATTTTTTCATGCTTCAGTCAGAACTGTGTGAAATGTTTCAGACGCAGTTTAAGAACCACCGACCTGATGTGATGTGTAAATACGGTACAGACGCTTTGTCTTTTTTTTATTTAAATGATTTAAACATGTAAACACTTCTTTATTATTCCAGCCTCCTGATGAAACGAGCCGTTTGAACTGCTGCGTTTTATGTTTGCAGGAAATGAAACGCTGACTTTGATAAAGATCATTAAAACGATCATTAATGATAAAGATCATTAAAACGATCATTAATGATAAAGATCATTAAAACGCAGCCGCCGTTTGTTTCACACAGCAGCTGCTGAGTTAACAAAATAAAAGCACACTGACATGCTGGTCCTGTTAGCATGTTAGCCTGTTAGCATTTGTTCAGCTTCACATTACAAACGTGTTTTCTTGTTTGTTTCTGTCGTTTATCTGACAGCTTCAGTCAAAACATAAGAAATACGATGTACTTTTATTAAACTATCCAACAGCAAATAAAGTGATCAAACATTTTCCACCGACTACAACATGAAATACAGTTCCGGTATGTTCCGGTATGTTCCGGTAATTTATCCAGGTTCATCTTCCATCACCGCAGACACTGATCTCACCGTGGTTCTGTTCTCTTTCAGCTGTTCACCACTGGGTTCTTCGACTCAGCAGAGGGCGACAGAGCTCTGCAGGGAAACAGCACATGGACCCGCTGCTCTCACTCCGATCAGTGGCACCGTCTCCGCATTTCATCCGTTCAGATCATGTGAAAGAAGAAAAGAAGAAAGACGCATTTCAGGTGACAGAGAGAGAAAGCTGTGTGAGTATGAGTCAAATAAATAAACATAATGAGTCAGCATCTGACCTCCACTTTTTTTTTAAATAATCAAATTTTATTTCATTAGAAGTGATAATGACATAGTTTCCATCACTGTTGGTCAGAATCCAGCAAAGTTTTCACTTTTCATTTAAAGTTTCTGGGAGTTGTTCTGCACGTGATGAGTCACAGAGTTTTTTCAGTCTCATTTTTTCTCTAAAACAACACAGACTCCATCGCTGAGATGATTAATCTGTCGCATTAATATGAGTCTGTTTGAAGACAAAATCATTTTCTTCAAAAAATATAAATAAACTACAGATGGAGGAAAGACAGTGAAGAATCTGCCAGGGAAACTCATCAATGAGCTGGTTACTAATCCTCTGCATGATATCATATCCTGTGTGTGTGTGAGTGTGAGTGTGAGTGTGTGTGTGTGTGTGTGTGTGTGTGTGTGTGTGTGTGCGTGTGTGTGTGTGTGTGCTCTGTGCTGACAGTTGTTTTCCCTCTCGGACACTGTGCAGCTTTTAAATCTTCAGCTGATGAAAGACACTGGAGAGAGAACACACACACTCTCTCTTTCTCTGAATATAAAGTGTTTGTCTTTGGGTTTGTTCAGGTGATCACGTCTGTACCTGTGCACCTCAGAGTTTGAACCTGTCGTCCTGCCTGAGTCTGGACCTTTGGTCCCGCCTGTGTTTTCCTCTGGACTTACCTTTGCTGCATCAGAACACCTGAGTTTTCCTTTGGGTTTTGTTCCTGAGTGTTTGTGGATGATTTTGGTTTTTGTTTCATGTCTTCACAAACTTGACCACTGATCAGATCCACAGAGGAGTCAGAAGATGAGGTTTGAGTGATGGAGAGTCACTTTAAACTGTGAATCTATAGGATTTCTGATCTAAAGGGAAACGGCTGTTTACGTTATTTCAGAACAACATTTTGGAGAAGGCTTTTTTTCCAGCTCATGATGTTTCTCGTGGCAGTTTAATGTTTCTCTCGACCTCCTCAAAGCTCGTAAGTCCACAGTCAACATCCCTCCGGAGCAACACAAGTCTGGATTTACACCAGCGTGTCTCAGTTACAGGATCAGATTTAGAGCCAGATCGAGAGCCAGAAACACGACGTCACTGCTCCGAGAGAAACCCGCGGTGGAGATGCAGAGGGAGTCGAGTCGGACTCTGGTTCAGGAGGTTTAAAGCTGCACGTTAACCTGGTTAAAGACCTTTTATCTGCTCTGTGGATGAAATAAGACTCAGTTACATGAACCTTATGTGAAATATCACAACCACAGAAACACTGCTGCACCGTCACTCACGGCCTACACATTAAAAACACAGTTAAAGCTGCAGCCAAGTCCTTCCTTTACCCACCGGCCATAAACTCTCCTTTAACCCCTTTAATTGCTGTTTACTGTTCGTTTTAACACACTGCTAATTAAGAGAATTATCTTTTTTATGAACGACCTATTAGAGCTTTAAATGGCTCCGTGTTTTCTCATGAGAGGCAGCGATCCCTCTGACACAGACTGAGGAGGCTTCATATGTGTGAGAACTGAATGTACAGAGTGTGTGTGTGTGTGTGTGTGTGCAGGTATTTTCCAGTATAAACTTGCCGCAGTGTCGAGCTAATAAACATCCAGCCTCCAACTCAAATCGTCTCCACGCTGTAAAAAACTGTCAGACTCAACGCAGAGAAATGCTTCACAGCAGGATCCATGAGGAGTTTACAGGAAGGTTGGTGTGTTGTGTTTGAGTGTGGTGAGCTCAGCGAGGCCTCGATTCATCCTAACACACGATGTTAGGAAGGTTACGACACAGACTGCAGGAGATGTAGGGACAGCAGCATCTTACTGTGTCTGACTTGTTCTGTTAGTTAAGTTTTATCTTTGTTTTTACGTTTTCAGTTTCTTTTTCTCACTTTCTCATCTGTTTTCTGTCTTTTCTTACACAGTGACTCTGACTCCCAGAAATCACATTTCTACACAACTGAACAAACATTTCTCATTTCTACACGTTTTACAAACACATTTTCCAGAAACATAATGAATGAATGAATGAAGCTCTACATCATCCTACATCATTTACATTAAAACAGTAATCAGTTCATCACCCATCTTTCACACAACACGTTTAGTTACTGTTCATTGATGGAAATATTTCTCATCATCAAACCAAAGTTTTCAGTGATGAAAACTGTGAGTCCACCTCACAGATCCTCAGCTGGAGGCCTGAGGACGCCCACGTTTGGGTTTTTGTGTTTGACTCCTTCAGTCTCTCGGACCTCGGATGAAAAACTCAGCAACTCCAGCAGCGGTTCAGCGTCCTGAGTTTCTGACTCGCTCCTCAACGTTTCCGACAAGTCGTTATGTGAAGGCCGGAGTGAAACGAAGGCCAGAGAGGAACGAACGGCTGAAGGTATAAACTGAAGTGGAAACACAAACACACAAAAACAACAGAATCTTTTTCATCCATCCACCATCTGCAGCAGCAGATTATCACTGTGTTCCTCAGGCCTGTTGTTTCCACAGTCCTCCTCCTTTTCATCGTGGAAACAGAAATGTTTGGTTTCCCAGTTCTCCCAGTTTTCCCAGTTTTATCTTTGGGTTTTGATCTGTGTCAGCAGAGGAAACGTTGGGGTGGTGAAGCTGACGGGACAGAAAAGGTGACACTGATAAAAAATATTTAAACATAACCAAGAACCAAACCACCATGTTCGTTGTTGTAACCATGACGACAAAGGTCCGGCACACCTGCTGCTGTAGAGGAGCTCTCACCGGAGACGCCAGTGAAACCGTGAGCAGGATTTTCATAGTAAACAATCCAGTGTTTGTTCTGAGGAATGAAAATGTCTCATCATGTTTCCTCCATCACAGTGAGTCAGTCTCACACAAACAGTAACGGTTCGGCTGCTCGGCAGCCTGGAAACATGCCTGAGGAATGTTGGATTGTGGGAGTTGGAGGATTTCTCTGACCCAGTAAGTGAGGTTGGATGAGGTCATCGCATCGACCAGTATCCGGGGGCAACGAGCCGAAACAGCCTCAGTAAACACTGGACGGACTCTGTGTGGTTTTTCAAGCTGTGTCTCCTGAACGTCACCCAGCCACTGTCCCCCGTCTCCTCCTCTGCGTCCTATCATTTGTCTGTCTCTGTCTTTTCAGGAGCTTTTATTGGTGCGTTTTTTTATATTTATTCAATATTTTTCCTTCTCTACTTTCTGTACTTCCTGATTTCTATTAACATAATGACGACACGCAGAGAAAGGAAGTAAAAAGCGTGACTGAGATATTAAAAATCCACCTTCTCATTTCCAGGGTTCATAAACAAATTACTCAAAGAATGAGCTGTTGCTGTCTCTGCCGTGAGTCATGGACGGGATGGGATGGACACATGGGGACAGAAGGGATGGGATGGACGGTCTCTGGCTCTGACCAGTGAAGGCCTCGGTCTCGTGGCACAGATGCTGCTCCTTCAGCAGACCACACCACAGTGGATGAGGCTCAGACTCGAGCGTCCAGCATCAAAGACCTGACGTTCCTCAGCTTCACGCTCAAATAGTCAAAGAACTTTCTAAAGCATCAGTCAGAGCGCTGCCTTTCAGATACCCAGAATTCCCTCTGACGTTTGCTACCAGACACTGTGAAGAAGCAGATGTCATTTGCTTCAGTCAGACACTGGACTTCATCACTTCATGATGGAACAAACCTCTTCATTTCATGGCACCGGCTCCTCAGGGAACTGGATCCATCTCATTACCGACCCATTCAAAGCTCATTCCTCCCTTTCAGCTGCTTTTCATAGTCAGTCTAATCACCAGCGTTGCTCCATCTCATGCATCATTACCAGAACTGTGAGGACGTTTCCAAACGACGAGCGCGTCTCTGCCCGTTACTGTCGATCAAATAAAAATCTCTGCGTCCTTTCATTTTTCCGCTGCAGCTCCGGCCGCTGTGCCCACGTCACTGTGCCCCTGCAAAACCATTTCATCTCATCACAGAGCTGCTCCATCACTTCATCATTACCGGAGAACCAAACCACATCTGCTCCACACGCATCCTGATTCCTTCAGCACTGATGGAGCACAGTGAGCCGAGTGTTTCGCAGCCTCACTGTCCGTCTCACACAGAGAATCCAGGTGTTCAGACCAAAAACAGGCAGGTGCTGCGTGTTGTTTCAGGTCCAGATGATCCAGAAAGTCCCGTCCACTTCTAATTCCATTCGTATGTCTTAGTCTTTTGTGATGAAGTTTTATTAAAATCACTGACATTTCAAAAATGAGAAACAAAATCTAAAAGGTTCCTTTTGACAGAGGAACTGAACCATAGAGAAGACGGAGGGGGGGCGGGGAACCTTTCACCTGGGAACCATTAACCTGACAGCTGTGTTTCCAGAAGGGGGCGGCGGCAGCGGTGGGGGTGTGCGATGCAGTCATGTGTCACCTATAAATGTGTTCCCCCTTCAGCCAGATGTTCAGGTTTGCCCTGATGGTTTTTACAGCTGTGAGTGAAATATGCATCACTAATGTGACACAGGAAGCTGCAGACTGTGTGTGTGTGTGTGTGTGTGTGTGTGTGTGTGTTCAGTCCTCGATGTTCTCAGTAAAGTTCTCAGTAACTGTCAGTCACACACAAACATGGTGTCACGCTGCTTTTCTCTGTCGTCGTCAACGTGGCATCAGTTTATCAATGAAGTGATTTTACCTGGAGTTAAATCTCCAGGTATCGTGACACATGATCACATAATGAGTGAGAGCACCCAGTTCAAACCCGTGACCTGTAAATGGTTCTTCAAACGTGTGACACTCACCTTTGAGTGCCTTGCTCAAGGGCTGCTGGGCTGCACCTGTTAATAAAAAGGCAGTGTTTGCCCCTCAGCTCTTTTTCACACCATCACAGAACATTTGACTGGAAGAAGCAGAAGAATTTATCACGTCATAAATCTGTGTTCTCCAGACGGAGCGGTCGGTTGGAGACGCAGCTGGAGAGCTTTCAGTCCCAATGTGTGGATCCGGCCAAACACACAGCACAACACACAACACAACACAACAAACAATACACAACACAACACAACACAGTTTTTTCGTTTTCTCTCAGTGGGATTTTTTCCTCCATGCAGATCGTTTAAGTTTGTTAAGTGTGTGTGTGTGTGTGTGTGTGTGTGTGTGTGACACAGATTTAGTTGTCCATCATGCTGTCCAGCAAATAAAGTAAATAGTCACAGGGTTGTTTCCTTTTCCTTCTCCAGGTTTACACACTCCTACAAACACCGCACCCGACGGTGTTTCAGGTCCGACCTCAGACCTGGTGCTCGCTGCTGTGGAAGCAGATAATTCACAAGTTCTCATTTTTTCTTCTTTCTTTCTTTTTTTCATCACCATTCACCAACAAACAGTTTGTCAGCACCAAATCATTGATGTGACCGTATCATGTGAGACTTGTGATGGGAAAACTGAACGAGACATCTCTGAGCCCCACAAAGGATCACTTTCACCTGCACATTAAAAAAAAAAAAATCATTCTGCCATCAGCGCCTCTGCTCGCTTTCTGTTCCTGTCACACAAAAAGTTCATTTTTCTTGCGGCTCCTGAGGCCGCCCATCATGACTGCAGAGCTTTCTGCTCCTTTTTAGCAACAGCTCTGATATTTGTGTAACATCTCCCACTCCGTCTGTGACTGAATAGTTTGCATTTCACAGAGGAAAATCCTCTTCCTCCTCTCCGCTGTTACAATGAGGCTTTCAGCTTCCTGGGAACAGTGGACTCCTCCGGGCTGCTGATCCACTTCTTTCACTTTTCCTCATTAACTCCTGTGTGTGTGTTTATGTACGAAACAACAGGAATATGGGTTTTATATATGAAGTGTTCTGTGGTGACAGAACAACATTTGGTCCTAAAAGGAAAAGGAATCTTAATCATACAAAACACAGTAAAACACATTTAAAAAAGGTTTGTGGGAACTTTGTCTCCTCTGTACATCAGGTGTTTCATGGCTTTACTGAAAGAATAATTCGCTTTCTTTGGACTCAGCTCCTGTGTGAGAGCTGACAGAACAGACTCCATTCCAATGTTCAAAATAATCTTGAGCAGGTGTGATCAGATACAAACCAGTACGAGTATAATCTGTTTGGCTGCAGCCTTTTGCAAAATGTGCAAAAATGCTAAAAATCAGACCGGGGGCTGAGGACGTCTTCACGCCGCTGATTCCCAACAACAGTCTGTGTTTCGATGTCATATGAGTAACCTCGCAAGCATCTCGGCGTCGGCCCACAGGAAGTCTTTTCCCAGAGCGTCACTCAGGCTGCCCCCCACCGCTGGAGTCCATCCAGCCTCACAGCCAGACGTCAGAAATATTTCACCTTTAACAACGCTGATGAAATATTTCCCAGACGGACGGACGGAGACGGGGACACTTACAACAAGCTGACGGAGACAGAAAATCGTTAAATCTCTGAAAAACCTCTCTGCTGAAGATTTATTTGTCACATCATCATATTTCCAACATGTGAAATGAAGGCGTGATGAAGTCAGAGGACGCTCTGAAATGTGCAGTAATTATTCTTAGTAAAAAACATATGTATGTTTGTTGGATCGAATGTCAAACTGATCATACTGCAGTAAAGTTTCTTTGGAAATTAGAGATGTGTGCAGCGCACTGATCGATAAAATGGTCTTAGATAATCAGTCCTTTTATTTTTAACAGCCTCTTTCTGTGACGTTCAGCCCCCAGGGTCTACTTCTAACTCATTTTAGGACATTCTTGAATTTCAGTTAGACTCTGTGTTGGACGTTTGTGGTCATTTGGACTCTTTGTCATGATCAACCCATGAATCACCTGTGGCCCATCACCCTCAGTGTATGTAAGTCTCATTGTTCGCCCGTGTGTTTGTCACTTCTTCTGTTCTTGCCTGAGTCTCTGTGGTTGTGTTTGTTCCAGAGTTCCTGTCTGAGCCTTGGGTCCTGCCTGTGTCCTCCTGGTTTTGTCTCTGTCGTTGGTCCACGTGTTGTTCTTTTGGACTAATCTCTCTGCTCTGTGCTCAGTAAGAACTCCTGAGTTTTTATTGGTTTCCCGGCCATGGACTCTGTGCCAGTGACATTAAGTTTAATAAAAGAACATTATTTCCCATCTGTTCAGTGGAGTCTGCATTTGTGTCTTTCCAGGTCTAAAGATTTACAAACACCGGTTAGTTGAAATCAGAATGTTGGAAGAGAATATTAGCAAATAACGTTGAAATCCTCTCACAGTTGTGTCGTTGAGTCTGTTCTGCACAGATAAAGACAAAAATAAGAGCATGAATCTGAGGCTTTGACTCATCAGATAAGTGCTTCAGGTTTCACAAACAGAATCCATGAATGAAGCTGAGCGTGTTTTTAATTCAGCGTGTTTTTCTCCTGTTCTCTCTCTGCTCTTTCTCTTTCAGGGGTCATGTTTTCCACCTCTGGCTGCTCCAGATTTCTGTCCTTCAGCCTTTTATGAGTCCAGGGGTTAGGAGCCCCATATGGTGAAGGAATGATGGAGGGGAAAAGAAAGAAAAAAAGGAAAGAAGACAAAAGATAGATATGAAGCACATGCCCGAGACAGAGACAGAGACAGAGACAGAGACAGAGAAAAAAAAAGACAAAGGTCGGCAGAAATTTTAGTCTTTCTTGTAAAATCTGCCCCCATGTCCTTCTGTTTGCCTCTGCCTCTCTCAGAGGGGTGATAGCTGTGCTGTTGTTTCTTGATGTTCTTCCAGTCTCAGTCTCAGTAGGTCTGTCTCTCTGTCTCTGAGATGGACAAACCAGAGTAATGAGGCCGCGCGGCGGCTAACGTACGAGCTAACAAGTCACGAACACACGTCAAACACAAACCGCTCCTGTCAGCAGGCGAAGGGCAGAACGTCAGAGGAGTAAATCATCTGCTGTTGGATAACACAGCAGCTATTTCACCAGAATTACCATGCACTAGTTGGTACTTAGATATCTGGGAGGCCCCTCGGGCCCCTGAGGCAGTTTACTATTTACCTATTTAATCATCCAGCCTTGTCTTCAGGTGGTTGTATCCTGCTTTACTGGAAACTGCTGGAGGTTTTCCACAGTTTAACTCGGCTCACCTTTAAAGTTTTAATCTTTCTCATCGGGTTTGACCCCGAAGCTGAGATCGCCCGGATAAAACCGTCTGTGTCACTTCATCACCTCACAACGCATCGTCTCTCTAACTGCTGACGAACGCTGCTCACCTCCGTCCATCGTCATCCATCGTTCCTGTGGTCAGTTTAACCCGAGCTGAAGTCACTGCACACGTTAGAGTGAACTGGTTATGGTACGTTAGCATGTTGCTGTGTTTACCAGCAGTTTGATACATAACTGTGCACTGATCTGAACACATTCTTCATTAATGGCCAGTAATGAAGCCAGTAGTAAAACCAGTTGTAAAACCAGTAGTAACTGGTTTATCCGTCTAACGCTGGGATGAATGTGAAAGAGCTCTGTGTCTCCACATCTGCCCAGTCTGGCAGGCAGCTGATTGGTGGAGAGATCTCTCGGCTGCTCTGCATGGGTTTTATATGGCTCCATCTGTGTGTGTGTGTGTGTGTTACCTACACATCTGCCTGTAGGACCAAGGTGGGGATATCATTCACATCGACCGTCCACTCGCTGGCGCAGCCCGTTGTGTTTCCGTGGAAACTGCGAGTCAGAGGAAACAGCGAGTCAGTGGTCAGACCGCCTCTCTGTGTGGCCACCATGTGCCCACCTCAGACCCACTGTGTGCTGCTCTGCGTTTCAGCCACGCGCTGCAGAGCGTGCATTCGTGAAAGGAAACCTGAAGCAGCTGAGCTTCAGGTTTCCTCTGCAGATTTTCAGCTGAAGCAGAAAACACAGTAAATTCTCTGATTCAGGAATTTCAAAAGGCTCAGAATTTCATCTGTGGCTCATATTACACCAAATAATGTCTAATATATGTGTGAAGTTGTTCTTGTTCAACATGTTTTAGGTCAGTGCTGCTGTGTGGTCTGTATCCGGTGCACAGGTCGGCTGTTGTATGCAGCGTTGTGTGTACCTGTGAATCTCTGGACTTCAGTGTGTGACGCGTGAAGACACACACTCCAGCTGCAGCCGTCATCTGTGTGTCTGTCCTGCTGCTCTCGGTGGACGTGTTGGTCGTGTTTATTTTGGAAAGATGTCAGAGGTGTTACAGTGCACGTCCCATAAAGCCGACACAGGATTCATTCCTCTCTGTCGCTGTCAAACTGGAGGTTTTACGGTGAGACGACTTTGACCCGTTACACAGGCACGAATTCCTTCCAGGAGCATCGGAGCTCCTCGCCGTCACCAGCTGGAGGGTGCTGAGGTCAGATCCTGCACAGGAAGATGAAAACATTAGAGGAGTTTCTTGTTGGAGATTGTAAACTGTGTTACACTGTGTGACAAACTTAAAATAACTGGTTGGTTTGGAAATGTTGAACATCCACTGTGAAGGAGCAGCTTCCCTGAGCTTTTCAATGGGATCTGGACACAGTTTACTCTAGGAATCCTGGGAAATCCTTTATCTGTAACACTGGGCTGAAATTTGTCACATTCTGTGCAAAGTTTAACTGAACTTATATCACAGTCTGAGTCGTGTGTGTGCAGTGCATCAGTCCACAAAATCACCATCTGTGTGGGAGAAGAGCTCAGAAACTCTCTGTGCAGGTTCAGGTTGATTTACAAACATCGTCCCGTGTCCTTTAAACTCGCTGCGTGGGACCTTCGCCGTGTCAATCACCTGAGTAACACACCGTTAGGTAGGAGAGCTTTGGCAGGCGGAGCAGATGAGTTATATGTATATGTGTGTTCATTTTCCCTTTGCGTGTCTTTTTCTGCGTAACGTTCAGAGGAGGAGGGAGCAGACGCGCAGCCCGGCTGACAGACGGGTCCTGATGGGCCTGTTGTACATGAGCTACACACACCAATGAAAATCCGATCCCTCCTGATGTAATGCTACAGTCACTTTGTGTTGGAGTCGTACGGAGAACGGGGAGCGAGCTGGATCCCCTCGCCACTAATAGATTCTCAGTCTGGACAGTCGTATTTCACAGCAGCTGCAGTGTGAGGAACACAACAAGGATCCGCACATACACATGGACACACACTGACAGAGATGTCATAGAAAATATGTTCAGATTTCAAAGATAAAATGAGTTTGTGTCTCATTAGTTTGATGAGTGGTGACAGGAGGCAGCAGGTCATGGCCCAGGTGCTGTCTCTCCTCACCCCCTCATCTCTGACTGTGTGAGAGCTAATTTGTTCAGCTTCTCTCACACACGGAGGAAACTGTAGGTGCATTGTCAGAACGAAAGCCACGTCTGTGCACACTGCTGCTCTGATGTGGTATTGTGGCTGAGGTGAGAAGAGGCTGGAAGTCGCTGAACCGCTGGTGGTTAGAGCGGCGCAGGCGAACACAGAGCGGGGACTGTGCAGCGCACAGGAAGCCGAGAACCGATACCTCACACAGTCCGCCGCCGGCCACAGAGCGGCTTTTCAGTTTCACATGAACCCTGGTGAGAGGTAAAACCCTCTGTGGTTACTGTTACTGAGGACTCTTTCTCCTGTCTGTGATACCACACTTCAAACTGACCTCGCCTCAGTTTAAATCCATCCGTGGTTCAGAGACTGTGCAGAGTCAGGGAGCCCGGTCAGTCTGAGAAGACCTTACAACCAGGAGCAGCACAGAACCTGATAATGATGCTTTTATTTTTTATTTTGCCTCAGTCATGAATATGAACATTACAGGTGATGGTGCCTGAACTAACCTTCCACTTGTGTGTTAGAGAAGAGAGTGAGCAGGTCATTAGTTCGGTTAGAGCAGGGTCCTGACTGAGCCGCTCATTAAAACTCAATGCGTTTCTCCAGCACAGAAATAGGAGCTCGTTCCATCCTTCCATAGAAACCATCCTTTCAGTTTGGCTCCTGTATTGGGCCCAAAACACTTAACTGATCACCTGTCTGTCCCTCTAACACTTTCCAAACCATCTGGCCCCGCAGCAGATCAACCTTTAGAGCGAATGGAGGGAAGGTCAGTGGGGATTTCCTGACCCGAGATCAGCAGCTCTCACGATCCAACGAGGGACTGGCCTGATTTATTGGCTCAATTTCAGTTTTTACTTTAACTGCTGATAATTCAAGTTTCTATGATCTAACAGCTGGTCACTCTTACTTCTGCCAAAGAATATAAGTTTATACAGTTCACGGATGGAAAATTCTGTCTAGTGACACAAGGTTTTTACCTTTTTTTCTTAATTATCCTACAGGATCAGTCGACTCTGAAAATCTCGTGTTGTTCCTCCGTGCTCCTCTCTTCACTTTCAGTCTCCGTTCCAGTCAAGTAACAAAACAAATGGAGGATGGCCTGTACAGTTTGCTCCGGAGTGACTGAGCCTGACAAATGCTACAACCTCCCACCTGCTCGGCCGAGCACACAGGGTGACGTCAGGAAAATACTTTGATAGCCTGTTTTATGTGCCACGCGTGGCCCACAGGACTCAGACAGGAGCTGTTTATAATGTGTGTGTGTGAACTGTGCATGTACAGTATGTGGTCACACACAGCTATGATTGTTAAATTTGGCTGACTGATCAGACTCATGCAACAAAAGCAGATTTGGCTCAAAATGAAACGAGTCTAACAGATTCTGTCCTTCCTCCGTCTCTTCATCCCTCCATCTCTGACTCTGTTCTGACAAAGTCGACACGGCTCTGTGGATCGGGGGCTGAGGCTGAAACAGGTTTTAGAAATAGAAAGATTTGGTTGTGGTGAAGGAGAAGGGAAAAATGATTATTAACCAAGAGGTTGAGCATCTGTGTGTCGGAGCAGTGGAGGCCTGGAGAGGGTTTAATGTGCAGCACATTCAGTAGCTGTGAGTGTGAAAAGGAACTGGTTGGTACACACGGTCAAACCCACTGTGTTTACAGGGATTTCTGTAAACTGCCATTCTTCCTCCACCCACTAGATGTCCTCAGATTTCCCTCCATTTCTGGTCACCTGACCTTCCCCACCCACTCACACACCTGTTCCCAGTTTTTTCACCAGCTCTCCCACTATTTAAACAGCCTGTTTCTGCGGCTCCGGCCATATGGAGAAGTTCTTTGTGTTCACTGTGGATTTGTGTCTTCCTCACCTGTTCCTGTTCACCTCACCTGTTCCTGTTTGCCTCCGGGCCTGCTCATCTGTAAGTCTTGGTCATTGTGGGTGATAAAATCCTGCCTGTGTCTCTGTATCACCCTTTAAAGACGCTGCCACAGCAGCTTGGTACTTTCAGTTCAGACCGAGGAAGAAAAATAAAACATGGAATTTCTTCTCATTTCTGTTTATACTGTTTGTTTTTTTTAGTTAGCTAACAGCTAACAGCTAACAGCCTCCTAACTGTGGATAAACATGAGCACAAGTCCATGAAATATACAAACCGTTCACTGAACTAGCAGAGCAACAGATACATGCCCACAGTAAATCCCAGTAAATGATATTCAGGTCTGCACCTGTGTGTGGCAGGTAAACAGGTGAAAACCTTGTCAGTGAATTTGGTTTTGAAACCAGAGTTTGTCTCGTTAGCAGAAGGTTTTTTTGTATAAAGAGGGAGAATATGAGCTTAAATATTAGTGTGATGACGTACGATGACGTTCCCTCTCCCTGTCACACACAAAGGCCCAGTCCTCTTTAACACTGTGAGCAGGCAGGTTGTTTCCTATGATCTGTGCAGTCGTGTTGTTTTGATGAAGTAATGTCATGGTGCTGTCGAGATGCGTAACAGTAAATTTGTGGTTTTGTTTTATAACTCTAACAAGAAAATCAGTGAGAAATATTGTGACTGTTCCTGGGATCATGATGCAACGAGCTCAGCTGCGTCTCACAGAAACTAAGAGCTGGTTTGAAGTCTGAGTGAAAGCAGAAGTTTGTGGTCTCACACTTTCTCATTTGTTGGTCAAAAAACTGACAGAAAAGAAAACCACAGTGGAAAAGCTAAAATAAACGGCTGTTTCCTGGTCACACAGACTCTGTCGGTCAGAGTTACTGACAGAAAATGGCTTCACGTTTTGGCTTCAGCTTTCCAGGATCCACGCTCTCGCTGTTTTCTGGCCCAGCTCTCGCTCTGCTTCACGCTCCCGCAGACTCCACTCAGCCTGGCTCGCAGCGCATGTGGTACAATTAGCCCTCACTTTATCGTGCATGTGTTCTGGGTTTCTAAGGCATTTCAGTCATTTCAGGGCTCCCTCAGAGACCATCAAAGTCCTGCTGATGAGTCTACAGGGGCCGACTAAAGGCTTTTGAGCTCAGTAGTTAAAGTTGGTAGTTAAGGTGATTGGCTCTCATGAACTCTCCCAGGCACCAGGAACCAAACAGGAAAACGCTCTTAAATTATTGATTAATAATACTAATAATAATTAGTATTATTATTATTAAACATCATGCAGGGATTTAGTGGAATCAACTCAGATTTTCTCTTTAACTTAATGTAATTATAGAACTTTTATTTATTTCAAGTTAATTCAACATATTTCTGTTTTCTTCTTTCCGAGTCTTTTTGATGTGAATCGATGAGCTGAACAAATGAACGGCTGAATGAATGAACGAATGAACAGCTGAACGTCACTCAGCACTTTCAGTCTTTAAACACAGATGATCAGGATATGAGCAGACTTCTTTTTCAGTCTTATAGCAGCTCATCGGCTGCACACTGAGTTTTTGTATATAAGGTTTTCATGTGTGTATTTTTCCATGTGCCTGAATCGTCTAACCACACAACCAGTTAGCTCATGTTACTTTGACCAGGCACCTGGGAACACCTGAGCTGTGTTTCCAGGTGTAAAAGGCCTCACCCCCCCCCCCCCCCCCCCCCCCCCCCCCCCCCCCCCACCTGGACACCCAGACTCACAGTTTCACAGAAATCAGAACCATCACTTCAAACCCAGACTCTGGCTCAGGGTCCCCTCACCTGCCGGGCCCCAGGGCCCCGTTAGGCCTGCTCAGTGAGCCGTCCTTGCCTGTGGATGTGTCACGAACACTTATTTTATTGTTTGTTTTTTGTGGTGCGGTGGATGCATGGTTGGAGTAACTGTTTTGTAACTGTTTCATGTTCCATGTTCCTGCAGCTTCACGTGTCCAAAATGCCAGCGAGTCGTTCTGGATCACGGCGTCATCTACAACAAGACTCACAAACAGGGTTCAGTCCTGCATCTGACAACATGATCTCTGGTATCTAATGTTAACTGTGACACACTCTGTTCTATAGTTACATGGAAATATTACTGTTTATTCTTTATTTAGTTTCCCTTTTTATGTTATGGTGAGATATCTGACTGAAGTGATATCCTAAAGTTTAAACTGGAGAACTGGAGAAAGTTTCATGATTCATCCAAACATTTCTCTAAAAGAGGTGAGATTTGATTTTTTTCCCAAATTTTCAGTTTTTCAGATCCACAGTTTTTTTTTTAAGGAGTAAAAATGGTGAATTTCATGGAGCTTGGTGAGTGAAAGTGATTGAACCCACAGACACAGAGGGTGGTTCAGTGTCGTGGCAGCTTCTGTCTGATGAGCAGCCGGGAGAGAAGCCCGGGGGAGCAGTGAGAGTTACTGCTCTCTGGAGCTCTGTCAGGCTTTAGGGCAGGTAGTAAACCTGACTGTAAAGCAGATTGACCTTCGGCCCCTGATTAGTACCACCACTGTCTGCTCCTCATGCTGTGGCCGACGGAGCTGCGTCTAATCCACACGGATTAAGGTGTAAGAAAATTTCTGTTTGACGAAGGAGAAAACAAGTTGTTGAAAAACTGACTTGAACCAAAACAGCAGGAGGAGTTTTATGTGGCAGAGGTCAGTCAGAGTTTAGGGTCGGGTTGTAAAGGTGATGGTTAATAAAGCCGATTGGCTTCAGCTCATAACTAACAGGTTTAAAGTACCACAGACTCCAGGAGCTGACTCCAGGTTTAACTACATTCATCACGTCTTTGTTCTGATCCTCCCGCCACACGAGACATTGTAAGATCATGAATTTTAATCTTTAAATAGTTTTATGTCTTTTTTGTGAGATGCATGTGAGCAGGTGTACAGGTGTACATTGACTCAGAGAGTGGCGCTGTACTTTATACTCTGTAAACTCTCACAGAGCTTCAGAGTTTGTCCTGTGATCAGCATCAACCTGTAGGATCCTCACTTCATCTGATCAGCTGAGACCATAGTGACCTGAAGCTTATCTGTAAATGCTGTCTTTTACGAAAGTGGACAGTAAATATATTTTTGTGCAAGTGCAAATCTTTACAATGAGAACGTACGTTAAATGTCAGAGGTTTGCAGCAGGCCTGGTGCAGCCTCTGGTCCTGATGCTTGGACCATCTGAACCCTGAGTCCCAACGAAAAGCTCAGAGGGACCAAAATGAGAGTTTCAGTGTTTTTCTGTCACGACTTCAGTTTGTGATGTGTTGTACGTCCTCTCAGAGTCTGTGTGTGATGTCAGGTCAGATCCTGGAGCTGCTCCATCCACAGTGAATGGGAGACAGAGCACAACATCAAAATCTGACCCAAACAAAAGCGTCAGAGCGTCAGGGAACACAGTGGACTGTCTCTGTCTCTGTCTAACGTAATGGAGTGTCCAGCAGAGGACAGAGACAGAGACAGAGGCCGCTTCAAAACACATTAAAGATTTTTGGCCCCTGCGTTCTCTTAAAAAACATCTAAAAATTCAGATGTTTTCCATCGCAGATCCCCCGCCCAAGAGGGACCTGTAAAGCACATAGAATTACATCAGAGAGAAAGACAGGAGGAGGAGGAGAGGAGCGAGAGAACCAGAGAGAGAAACAGAGAGAGAGAGGGAGGAAAAATTCTTCAAGTATGAGAAAATTTTACTGCTCTCCTCCCCTCTCTTTCTTCCCTTTTCATTCCTCCTCTCTCTCTCTGTTCTTTCCCCCTCCCTCTGGTTCTGGTCAGTCAATGAGAGCTTCGCAGAGACCTCTGCACCGGCCGAGAGAGAAAGTCATCACAGCTCCGAGCAGGTAAGAGGATGTTTCAGATTCTGAGCTAATGATGTCAGACTCTTCAGTGGGATCGATTTTATTCCAAAATCTCTGCAGAGATTTTTGCATAATTTCATCGACACTGTGGATTTTATATGATCGTGCAGAGATGTAAATAAAATGTGCAGATTATTAAATTAGAACTGCAGGGATCAATCAGCTGACATAAAAATAAATATGCAACTAATCTGATCACCGATCAATCTTTTTTTTTTTTGTTTGTTCTAGTTTCTAAACTTTGAGAAGAATTTTCTGTCACTTTGCTTCAGGAAGATTTTCATTTTCACTATTCTGTGATTTTTAAAGATCAACAATCAGTTAATTGATAAAATAAATAAAACAATCGTAAGTTTCAGCCTTATATTCACACCGGTTATTTATGTAACTCGACTCAAAAGCATTTAGATGTTTTTATTTGCACAGTGCAGAAAAATACCTGTGTTTGAAAAATATCGACACCTGTCGTCTTTCATTGAGTCCTAACACAGAAACATTCTCATGCAACTCAAATATAATGGAATATGAAGAAAATGCAAATTCCCAATTCCTAATTCCAAATCTTACATTTAGAAAATCTTAACTTCAGAACTTCCTCACTGTTCAGCTTCTGCAGAGTCAAACTCTCTTAATTATTAGTAGCAGCACAAGACTCCATTCATCTCCATATCATTACTTTAACCAGAGCCAAGTTTGAGTGTCGAGTGCCAAGTTTGTGTTTGAGCTGGTGTGGAGCGGTTTGTTTTGGCGACTGGGAGCTGGACTCTGTGTGAACAGGAGGAAAAGGCTCCGACTGAAAGACGCAGAGCAGCAGCAGAGAGAGAGAGAGAGAAAGTAAAGGTGAAGAGCAAGAGTGGAGTCTTTATTATGGTGTGTTTGGGGCTTTCTATTGCCCTCGTGTGTTTTCTGAGGGGTCCAACCATAACAGCTGTCACAGGCAGGTATTTACAAGCTAATTGGAGTCGATAGAGCAAACTGACTAACTGGCTGAGGTCTAGACAGAGATGTAAATTAAACTGCAGATGTTGAACTGTCTTTGTGTCGGGTCGAGTCAAACGGAGAAGCTGAATGTGAGCAGAGGGCCTGGACAGGTAGAGAGAGTCAGGTGTGCATCTGAGCTGCAGACTCTTCAGGTGTGAGTGGACGTTTGGACGTTTCAGGGAAATGTTGAGTCCAGCAGTTAAACGTCTGAAATGAATGTTTGTTGAATCTCAGACACTGTTGATCACTTGTACAGAAAATGAATTTGAGTGATCGACAGCGAGCGGGTTCTTCACAAAAATCCAGATTTGTGCTTAGAAAATCTGCGTAATCGACCTTTGAAGATAACGTATAACCTCTCAGAATAACTTACTGGAAATAAAGACAGAACTAAAGAAGAGAACAGACAGAAACTAAACTGCTCAGCTGACAAAACGAAAAACATTCACAGACACGGTTCACGTATAATTCTGAGATATTCATTAATCCATGCTTATTGTCGTCTTTTCCCAAAATGAGTGATTGAATAAGTGAATGAACGGATGAATGACGTTACGCTGTTGGTGTGGACTCGGTCCAGCACCATAAACTCTCAGCAGCTGGTTTCTGCATTCAGACCTGCTGCTGCTGAACGTGGATCCGAGCTGGATGCAGGACACACAAACCTCTCATGTACTAACAGGCCTCGGTTATAAACCTCTCGGGGGAGACGGGGGCGGTTAGACCATTTACGGTTTGACTCACACTTGTGGATGCACTCGGCTCCTGTGTGTGCTGGAGGGAAATGTCAGGGGAAAACTTTCTGTGGTAACATTTATCTTTTTACTGTGATTTAACCATAATGTGGTTCTCTGTGCATTTTTAATAACCATTAGGCTGGAGACATTTCCCAAAGCATCTCATTCAGCAGGTTATAGATCACTGACTATAGAAAACTGCAGAAATTTCAAAATGCCAGCTTTTATATCCAGCAGCAATCAGTGTTGCATGCTGGGATGCATGTGGTGTTTAGCAGTTTTATTCCTCCCAAATGTGAGCACACAGCTGATAAACCGACAGAACATGAACATCTGGCACTATTGTTGTTTTACTTAGCAACAGTGTCATGGAAATATAATGAGTTACCTTTGAGTCTTCAGTTTATCTCCCTGAAAATAATAAATAACTGTGAAGACATAAAGAAAGCTCATAAATAAAATATTTAAAAAAAAAAGGTGGAGCTGTGTCCTCCCAGCATCTGAGGAGATCATCTGTGTCTTTATTCAAGTGCTGGAGCTTGTGCAAAGACTGTCCTCAAAACTAGAAGACAATCAGAAAGTATTTCCATAACAAGTTTAACCATTTAGATTTATTCCACCATTAAAAGGCCCAGTGCAGCTGTTGATTTTTTTTCGAGAAATACTTTATAACCTGTGTCAATAAACTGCCATTTAGATCATAATCCAGTAATTTACATCGTCAGTCTTTGGTCTGATCCATGTGCCACCAGCCTGTGAGGTGGGAGCGATAGAAAACTGGCTGCAGGATAACAAATTACTCTTTCAGACCAACTTATTGTTTCCATTGTGCTTTATTGGCTGACACGCTACACTGACAGGCCCATAAACAGCTAATGGCCCCATTTCGGCTAATTGTGACCAAAGTGGAGTCTGCTGAGCTGATGTAAAAATTTAAGGTGGATTTAAATGTGTAATTTTGTCTCCGTTTCAGGGGGAAAAACCCTGAGGTCCAAAGGAGCGGAGGGAGGGAAAACCACCAGTGAATGTCTGTGAAACAAAGAGACGGCAGCTGACAGAAATTCCTTTGACCTGCAGCACAAGTTCTACTGATCTCAGCATCTTTTAAAACCCTCTGAAAATCTTGGAAAAAGTCGGCATCAGTTCGGCCGAACAAACCTTTTCAATCAGCTCGGATTTCCTGAGCATCTTTCCCTTCCCTCGTTTTCCTAAACAACCAGAGGGACTGTTTTTCTGGTCCGACCACAGAGATGCTTCCCTTCGTCCCCTCCCTCCTCCTCATCCTCCTCCTGGCTGGTCCAGCCCTCCTGACCCCATCAACCTCTCAGGAGCTTCAGGTCAGAGGTCACAGGACACCAAGGGACACCAAGCAGGACTCCATCAAGGTGAAGAGCGAGTGATGAATAGTCAGACCCCCAGACATCCATAAAAGGATTCAGCCCATGAAACTGGATATAGACATTAGATACTGGGCCCCTGACATGTAAAGGTCCCTGTTCCTATGCACCAGCAAAGGATAAAAAAAAAAATAACATACTAACACAGATACCAGGTCAGACTTCAGGATCAGAACCAAAAAAAAGGGTCATCCAGCTCTCGACTGAGCAATTTGAATAATTAAATAATAATAATTTCACCACCTGAAAATCTGTATTTTGCTGACCTCTAGTGGTCTGACCTCACCTCACCTCGCTGCAGTGATGTAGAAATGTACTCCAGGTGTGTCAGTCCACGATGACATCACTCTTTGTTGTGGTTGTGAGAATAACATTTTCTGTAGTTAAAACTTGTGACACTGTCACAGCAGTAATATCACAGCAGGATAAACAGAGTGATTAATAAACCTCCAGCAAACGTATGTTATTTCCTGTGTTCTGTTCAGCAGCCATGTCAGGAGACTGAGACACAGATCCAGAGGAAACATGAGAAAAACAACTGTAATGGCTGTTTGTCCACTGTCACTGTTACAGGTGGTGATCTCCGAGGGCTGTGCCACTCAGGGTGATTCCTCCGACGCCAGTCATGGAGGTAAAGTCCAGGAACTAAAACCAGCAGGACAGAGGACTAAACTCGCCGTGCTTATGTTATTAATCATCTTCATTATAACATTGATTGACATGACTGGAAATTATTTTCAACAAATGTTATTTTTCTTCCAACTTCATCAGTACTGGTGTGAGTAGGACTGGCTTCTTCGGGTTCTATCCCCTCACAGCTTTAACTCAGCCTCATCCTCTCTGTATGTCCCAGGTAAAGAGATCGACCTGGCTCCTGGTTCTCCTCTGGTCCTGACCCACAAAATCAAACTGGTTCCATCGGGTTCAGGATCAGGGTCCGGGTCTTGTGGCTGCGAGGCGGACTTTGCTGCCCTTCGGGAGCGTCTGGAGAGGCTGGAGAGGGAGGTGTCGGCCCTCAGAGAGAAATGTGGAGGAGCTGAGGGCGGCTGCTGCACCTCCAAGGAGAGCAAAGGTAAAACCAGCCGGGTATTATTGTTTTAAAGGCCCCGAAAACTTTGTGTCCACAGCAAATGTTCTTGGTTAAATAACCAGCAATAATAAGCAAATTATGATTGACAAGAGCAATGGGACCTGAAATTCAAAATAAGGTCTGGGGGCCCTCAGGGGTCCCGTGATTTCCAATGATCTCAATCCAAAGTCATCCAGAGTTAACTGGTCCAGTGCAGAGTTAATCACGTCCCCTCAGGTTTTCCAGCCTCAAAGTCTCAAAGGGTCAAAAATCCAGGACTTTCTCAAACTGTTGATGCTAAAAATACAAAATAACCTCATGTCTGTGTTATTGATCGTCGCGTTAGCGCACAGAAAATCAGTTTACAATTAAACTATCAGGTCAGACCAGACCAAACAATAAACCTGATGCAGCGAGCAATTCATGTTTAAAAAAACAAACACTAACCACATGTTTGTGAGAGAACATGAGAGGATAATGATTTAAGTCATAGTCAGCAACAATCATCCTAATGACTCTTAACCATGACAACAAAATCAAATACAAATCTTCTCATACTGGGGTTAATGATCTGATGCGTTTCCTTTGGGAGAAGTAACATGAAGATCAGACGAGTCCAAGTCTAGACTCTTATTGTTGTAAATTCTTAGCCCATTTACAGTCATTACAGCATCTGGGGTTTCATCTCGTTATTATGCTGCACAGTGTGCGCTCATAGCAACATGTGTTGTATAAACACTGGACCAAATTTTCTTTCTCACATGAAAAATCTTCTGCCTGCTTTTAAGTTTCTCTGGAGCTGGAACTGGTTCTTTTTCGGTCATTCTAAAAAAAGGAGGCCAAAAAAAGCTGCACAGAAGTCTGTGAGTGAGACAGACACACAGGGCCAGAGGTTCACCCAGTCATTATACAGTGGTGTTCACTGTGTAATGACTGGTTCACCCAGTCATTACACAGTGAACACCACAAAACCTGAGACAGAATATCACACAGGGAGCAGAGAGACGGGACTAATCCCCATTCACACGAGCCACAGGAGCGACGAGGTGAGGAAATAACAAACAGTAGAATTAAAGGCTAAATTCCGTGCAATAACTAAATAGAACAAATAAAGAAAAGTAGAAAATAAAGTATATGTACAATAGAAAACTAAAATAGAGACTACAGATTCCACATCAGCAAAATTCCACTTTTTTTCTAATTTTTTAAATTCCTCGTCCCTTTAATGTGAATTTTTTACTGTGATGTTGGAAATTATAAATCATAAACTTTTAATTCAGTTGAAAAGGTGTGAAAACATGATCCAGGTCCTTGCCCCTGAGCAAGGCACTCCCCCTCCTCATTAACATGACTGTGAGAGGCAGCTCCCTGCTCCGGCTGTGTGTGAGATGTATGACGTTTCCTCAGATGAATAACTGAATTAAAAATGGACAGACATGTGTTGTCTCTGGCTCCAGTTCACAGTCCATGTATTTTTCATCTTTCGTCTCTTTGGGATCAGATTGAGTTGCATGCACACGTTTCAGCCAGTTGCACGAGTTCACATTACTTCACTGCTGTGCCTGTAGCTGCTTCTGCTATTCCACTGACTCACCCTGCAGGACACACAAACACACACACGCACACGCACACACACACACACGCCTTCTGCAGAGCTGGGCGACAGATGCAAGTGTTTCACAGCACATACAGGACTGAGGTAAATGTGCTGAGTCACTCTGAGAGTGACTGTGGTGTCAGTTAAATGATGTTTGACAGATTTACAGCATGTTAGCATCAGTCCATCACACACATCAGAGTGGAGCGGCCCTCAGGACTGATCACATTATGAACTGGCAGAACTGAAACCATGAGCTAACTGTGTGTGTGTGTGTGTGTGTGTGTGTGTGTGTGTGTGTGTGTGTGTGTGTATATATGTATGTGTGCGTGTGTGTGTGTGTGTTCATCCTCAGCTCTCTGCCCAGTGTGACCTCAGACGCCATCTCCTCAGACAGTGTAGATTTCCCTCCACCCACACACACACACACACACACACACACTCACACACACAGGATAATTAGTCAAAACAAGGCTGCGTGACGTTCTAATTAGCGAGGATTAGACCTCCACCCCCCAACAAACAAAAACAGGATGATAAAGGAAAAGTTTTCAGGTCGACTTTCTCTGAACTTCCATCATTGCACTGTAACGACGACGATATTTGCTGTGGAGATTCATGAGTTTCACTCAACCAAGCTTGTTGGTTCCCTCACTCCTGATTTTATTCACGTCTTTCCTCACCACAACATCACTTTAAGGGGATAAGCTCCATTTGCCATAAGCTTGTTTAACTTCCCCCTTTTCTCCCACTCTCCCTCTCCGTCTCCTCCAGGTGCCGGCTGCTCCATCAAACCAGACGTGGACGAGTGTCCCAACGAGTGCAGCGATCAGGGTCGCTGTGTGGACGGCAAGTGTGTGTGTTTCCCTGGTTTCAGTGGACCGGACTGCAGCGAATCCAACTGTCCTGGAAACTGCAACGACAACGGGAGGTGTGTGAACGGACAGTGTGTGTGCGATCCTGGGTTCACCGGACCAGACTGCTCCAAGAGGGCCTGCCCTAGCAACTGCAATGATCGTGGACGGTGTGTTAATGGTAAATGTGTTTGTGACAGAGGATTCACTGGTGCAGACTGCTCTGAGAATTCGTGCCCAGGGAACTGCAACAACAGGGGGCGCTGCGTTAATGGACAGTGCGTCTGTAACCCTGGATTCACTGGACCGGATTGCTCCAAAAAAGCCTGTCCTGATAACTGCAGCAACCGAGGCAGGTGTGTTAATGGCAAATGTGTTTGCGACAGCGGCTTCTCTGGTGTGGACTGCTCTGAAATTGCCTGTCCTGGAAACTGCAACAACAGGGGGCGCTGTGTTAACGGTCAGTGTGTTTGCAGTGATGGATTCAGTGGCTCAGATTGCTCTGAGAGCACATGTCCTAATGACTGCAGTGACCATGGCAGGTGTGTTGACGGCAAATGTGTTTGCGACAGCGGTTTCACCGGTGACGACTGCTCTGAAAACTCCTGTCCAGGAAACTGCAACAACAGGGGGCGCTGCGTTAACGGTCAGTGCGTTTGCGATGATGGATTCACAGGCACGGACTGCTCTGAAAAAGCTTGTCCCAACAACTGCAGCAACCGCGGGAAGTGTGTGAACGGGAAGTGTGTCTGCAATGTTGGCTTCGCTGGACCAGACTGCTCCGCCAAAGGCTGTCCTAATAACTGCAACAACAAAGGCAGGTGCGTCAAAGGGAGGTGTATGTGCCGGCGTGGGTTCACCGGACAGGACTGCAGCCTGTGTGAGGAAGGGATGACTGGACCCAACTGTGATACAGGTGAGTCAAACCCACGACATACAAAATTCAACTCTGTGATTCTGCCTTGTGGTGAACCACAAGGTTCTATTGTGGGTCCCGTGTTGTTTTCCTCATTTATGCTCCCCAGCAGGCAGAGCACAAAAGGCAAAGACAAAAAAACCAAACACAAAGAAAGAAAAATACATCTGGTAACATTTGTCTTATACGAACAAATGGCCTCCACAGTGCCATCATAATGAGTGAGTGTAGCCTCTTACATGCATAAGGAACATGTGCAGCAGTACAAGCAGCAGTGGATTGAGTGTACTCTGTGCTGATATGCAAGCCTGTGAACTCACACGTCCTCTACAGTGGCCATGTTTAAATATCCCTCTTCATCCAGCATCACACTGGCTCTGTTTTTCCCCATGTGTGTTAGTGGTTTATAACCTCAGGGCGAACACTGTACATGTTTGGTATGTAAGCAGAGTTTGCACATCCCAGATGCTCTGCTTCAGTGTAATATCTCCTCACATAATAACTTAATGGATCCGACACACGAGAGGAGACAGTCTGTCATTTCTCGGAGGACGTAGTTGATGAATGTTCTTTGAACTGCTGTAAACTTTTTGGGTTTGGTCATACTGTGAGTGTTTGTCATGATTCATTCAACAACTGCATTTTAATCTCAGTTACCTCATAAGATTTTCAAATTCTGCTCGAAGTCATCGTTAAGTTTTGTTTCGGGGGGTTTTTTTTCGTATTAAGGGGATTTCGATTCATTTTGCTCATCTGAGATACAGTCATGCTGTTTGTTCCACCAGCTCTGTTTTGTTATTGTTGTTGTTGTCATTATTGTTGCCAGGCTACATTAGTGTATTAGTTTGTGTGTTTGGAGCTGGTTCAAGCTGCAGTGATTCCAGTGACGGAACTGTTTCATTAACAGAGCAGCAGGATCCAGACCTGCTGCCCATAAAACTCCCTCAGACTGCTGCGTAATGGCTTCCTGTGTGTGTGTGTGTGTGTGTGTGTGTGTGTGTGTGTGTGTGTGTGTGTGTGTGTGTGTGTGTGTGTGTTAGACAGTGACAGTGTTAAGTGTTTTCCCAAATGTAACTGACCCCTGATTGGAGTTGAGGGAGGGATGTCCCAAAGTCTGAAGTCCCATATGAGAAGGAGAGAGGAGTTAGTGAACAGCAGCAACTGTTAAACACGTTTCCATCCACCTGTTTTTTGCACATTTGGAATTTGTGCAAAAATAAAATATGTAAATGAAGACACCAGAAATAGAAAAAGAGGTATCGCAAAAAACCAAAGTGTTTGTGAAAGGGTTGACATTTTGAAAAGGAAAAGATGTAATGACTTTTCATCCGTCCTGTGAAATATCTGGAGTGGCACCAAAGTTTGGACAGACATTCATGGTTCCCAGATGCTGAATCCGACTTCTGATCTTCTGACTTTTGGACGTATTTCCATGACGTTTGGTTCAGACATTAATCTGAGTTCTCACGTAGCATCATCACCAGAGTTTCTGCTGCTGTTTGGATTATTTACTCGTTTCACCCTCTAAAGAATCTTCCCATAAAAGTAGTTCATGGGAAAAAAAACCTGATTAAAAATCTGAGCAACATTTTATGTTTCTAAATGCCTGTAAGAGCGTGTTTGGCCACCATGGTTACCATGGTTACCATGTCTCTCTCTGTTTTTTTGTTTTGTTGTTTGTTTCTCGGTCCAGTGTGTATGTGAAGCTCTGGTTGGACTTTGGTAATTACTTACTGGAACATTACGTCAGTCTGTCAGTGACCCGCTGAGCTGTGAATTTTTCAGCACTACTTTTATGAGGAACTGGTGCCGTAAAATAAACCTGTGAATTATTATCGACTGCACCTTCACCGTGTGCAGTCATACATCAGCGGCGCGGCTCTGCCAGGCTGACAGCTCCATGTTGGCAGAGTCACACGAGTCTGTGGTACAGTGAACCACAGCTCATGTGATGCCGACAGAACACGACAGGTCTGAATGACTGATGGTGAAATGATAAAAACTATGACTTTGAAGATTGTTTTAGTCATTTGCAGGTCAAAAGATGTTGGTTTCATTTTTAAATGTCGAGGATGCATATGTTATATTATGAAGATGTGTATTTGCAGTTGAAGCAACAAATATGCAGCATTTCTTCTGTTTATTCCAAATGTAAAGACACAGAGACCAGCGTTACTGTTTTTATTTTTACAGTTCTTTTTGAGTAGTGGCACAGAAAATCATCATAAACCCAGACACACTCGCTTTTTTGCCGCTTGGCAACAAACTGTGATCACGACATCAGACGTATCATCACCTCATAAATATGATAATTCCACATCCAGCTGACACAGAGCAGCGTGATCCTTCGCTGGATCCGTGTCTGCGTCACCTGATGAACCTTTTAGCTCAGTTTTTGTTCTCTACCGACTCCTGAGGGAAACATCTGGGTATTTCACATCTGCCTTTCCCTGATCTGAACCCTGGTGCTTCCAAATCAAGAGCCTGGAAACAGCTCTTAATGACAAAACCACCCGTCATCATCTGAACTGTATCGTTCTCAAACCGCAGATCAGAAGGAACAATTTGTTTTACTGTTGTGATGCCAGTGAGCAGACAGTTTAATGGAGGCCGATGCCAAACGCTGATACATACATCACTCTGTTAGAGCGATGGTGTGTAAAAGGTACGACAGAGGCCTCAGCTGGAAAGAAATTCAGCTGCAGCACAAACAAACTCCTGCTGGTTCTTTTGTTCCACTGCACCAATCATGTGAGAGAAAAAGAGACGAGAGAAAACCGTTCTCCGAATGAAAAACTCCAGGAGCAAAGGAAACCTGGCTCTATGAGCTTCATGTATGTTCACATATGTCTTAACCACGCCCCTCCCTCTCTTGTCTGTTCCCCTCCAGACATGTCAGGTGTTCCCCAGCTGAGTACTCAGGACATCACAGAGACGTCTGTCACCCTGCTGTGGACTCCGCCTCCTGTGCAGTATGAGACGTACCACATCAGCTTCACCAACCAGGTACACAAGATGCTGACCAAACACAGATCTGTTCCAGTTTGGCTGTTGTCAGTCTGATTCTGGAGCAGGTCTTTGGCACCTGAACGCCAGTTTGTTCAGCGTCTGTTTGAATGTGTTTGCTGTGTCTGTATGTTGAGGTGGATTAGGAGTGAGTGGGCGACTCTGCAGCTGCCGTCCATCACTGGGGCCAAGATGGGCACAAAGAAAGACACGTCTTTAGAAAAAGACTGGTCACTGCGTTGCATTAAGAAAGATCACTTCAAAGAACTCAACTTTCTCCTCGATTTAGCTCTTTTTGATTAAACTTCTGCCAATCAGATGTTATTTGAGGTTACTGTGATCGCACACACACACACACACGCCGATAAAAAGTTTGATGCACTCATCTGAATCATCTTCATTTATTACTGTGAGCTCAAAGCGAAACTGTGTTGCTCGGCCAATGTTCTCCTAAAAAGAAACTGCACATACACCGTTATCCCGAACTAATGATTCAGGATCAATGTGTCAAGAAGGTTTTTGTATCTTTGCAACTTTCTGTAAAAGCTCAATGGATAAAATAACATAAATGTCTCTTTAAATAATTCAGACAGCAGATGTATGCGTCCCGTCACCAAAACAACCAGAGATTTGTTCTCACAGAGTCCTCGCTGTCCCCTCGATCAGGACTCTGAGAGCTTCTCAGGGGGTCAGAGGACAGAGAAGGATGCAGGACAGACAGTCCAGGACAGACTGTCCAGGATAGACTGTCCAAAAATTGTGCCTGAAATTTACACAAGGTCCTCAGGGAGTTTTAAAAAAGTGGCTGCAGACAGGATCATAAAACCGTTGTGCATCACCTTAAACAACCTCTGTCCAAGAGGATTAAATATATAACAGTGACATCTGATCCCCAGTTTGTTTTCAGATTAGAGCTCGGTGCGTTCGGCTGGTGCTTTGCTCAGGCCAAATCACGGCTAAAGTCCCTTCTAAAGAACCTCCAAGAGGAATTATTTAAAGAATGATCTGATTTAAATGTAATACACTCTGTGTGAGGTTTAGAGGGACGGCTCGTGTATCTTTTCCATGGCAACAAGACTCAAAACTATGTCCACAAACTCCTGAAGAGATGACAAAAAATAAATTTAACAAGGCTTCAGAGGGTTCAGCAGCTCCAGGAATCATTTCCTCCGTAAACACTGATAAAACATGTCCAGTGAAATTTCCTTAAAGACCCCCAAAAGGTTTTACAGTGCAGATGGTCCAGTAAATTACCTCAGGATTGTTTTAGTTGCTTTATGGCCAAAACTCAACACACAGTCACACTGAGGAGCGTCACTAAACACACAACATTTGTGTCGTAACAGTTAAACAGCACACATGTTATATTTCATTTGTTTAATCTGTGCATGGACTGAAACTTAAAAAGAAATAATCTTTAATGTAGATCAATATTTGTACTTGTACCACAGTCATGTCTGTTCAGTAAGCATGAAGACACAGCTCCGTACTGAACATACAGACTGGCATCCATCTGAAAGACTCACTGTAGTAAAGAAAGGAAATCCCAGAGGGGTTTCCTTTAAACGACGCACCCTGAACAGCTGCAGTCTTCTTCCTTTTTTTTTTTTAACCTTTAATCGTTGACTGTGTCTCGTTTAGGTCTAACTTCTGTTTTTAGACACTTTCCATCCTAATGAGACGAAGGTTTTGGTGCATTTTTGTAATTTTCTGGGAGTAAAATGATCATTGGCCCAAAATAACCTTAAAAAATCCTGCTGCACAAACAGAGTCTTCATAACAGAGAGTTTCAGAATGTGGTCTGAATTTTTTCTCAGCCCTTAGAAGACGGCATCTGAGCGCAGTGAGTGACGTTACTGCAGGATTTTGGCTGGTTTTTGGTGGGAAAACTCACTGCGGCAGGTTAAATAGAAACTGGACAGTTTGTCATTTCCATGACTGACACTAGAACAAATGATCTGTGAAACTGACTGAAACCCCAGAGGACATCTGTGGACGCCATAAACAGTAAATTACAGCAGGACGTTACGGTTCACTGACTCACACGATGCAGCGTTCGTGTTTCCATGACTGAGGCTGCAGCTCATAGTTTCTTAAATGGTTTAGAAACACTGTTTTTGAAAAGTTAGAAGGAAAGGAAAGCAGGAAACGAGGCTTAGGTGTAAATTTGTCCTTTTTAGAGTCATTTTTTAAACATCAGGGCTTTAAGACATCTCCAGTTACACCACCTGAGGTGAGATGAACGTAGGACTTTAACACCACAGACCAGTTTCCTGTTTCCTACGCTGAAGGTAGACAGCTCCTCCCGTCCACGTGCCACAGTATCGTTCACAAGGAAAAGGACATAAAAAGAAGTTCAGGTTCAAAATGAAGAATATAAAAGGAGAAAGTTTAGAAGAGGTCGTGTTGCTGCACAGCAGCAGACAGGAAACATCCACATCAGAGTCCTGATTTACAGAATAACCAACAAATAATCTGGCTTTAAAATAACCCACAAAATAAATGAGTATTTATGAAGTGAATCTACAACCGACACTCTCATGTTCATAATATTTAATTTTGCTTCGGCTCAGTAATAAACAGTTTGTACCAGAGGTGTGGACTCGAGTCACATGACTTGGACTCGAGTCAGACTCGAGTCATGAATTTGATGACTTTAGACTCGACTTGACAAAATGTAAAGAGACTTGCAACTCGACTTGGACTTTAACATCAATGACTTGTGACTTCACTTGGACTTGAGCCTTTTGACTCGACAAGACTTGCTACTTTCCTCAAAAACCCAAAGATTAAAAAGGATGTTATTTAAGGAACGCTCTGTATCTTTCTTTGTATGTGTGCGTCTGTGTGTGTGCTGTCGGCACAACATCCAATCAAATTAGATCAACGTTGTTTTGATCCGACAGCATCCATCCAATCAAATTGCAGGACAACCAATGAAGACGGACTGTCAAACAGCGCGCTAGCTGGAAAAAATGATACCAAAGATAGTTTCGTTCGGGTATAAAAACTACGAGGTGGTCAATAAAAAACGAATTGCAGTATGCAAAACATGTGGCTCGAAGATTACAGATGGAGACGCAACAACTTCGAACTTCGTTCGACATCTAAAGTTGCACAAAGAAAGGTAAGTTCTGAATGAAAGCTTACATTTATTGGCTAAGTAGCTTTTTCTTTGCTGTGTAGCTAAATCATTGCAAACACGGTAATTTGTTGCGTCTACTGCGAGTTCACTCCCTTATTCATACCTTTGTTAAGT
This sequence comes from Toxotes jaculatrix, assembly GCF_017976425.1. Taxonomy (NCBI): domain Eukaryota; kingdom Metazoa; phylum Chordata; class Actinopteri; family Toxotidae; genus Toxotes; species Toxotes jaculatrix. The sequence goes on from NC_054406.1 coordinate 1,013,863, forward strand.
ATTTTTTTAACAGGGCTATGGTTGAGGTACTTATACATAACATTAGTCAAGGTATCACACAGTAGACGGCGGTTAGCAGCAACGCATATTTTAGCCACCTACAAAGAGGCAAACCTAATAAAATCAAGGTCACTTTAAATGTGCGCTATATTAAGAATATGTGTACCGTTTTAGCTTGCTGTCAGACGGATTTTTCCGACAGGAAAACAAAGTTATACTGCTCGTTGTTCTTACTCTCCAGCAGTCCATTGACGAAAAAACAAGTTAGCTTGCACACGTGAGTTGCTGGTCTACGTGCTGCAACGTAACACACTAAGATACAAAATATATTATCACACAATGTTAAGATTGATATTAATAATATGAGTAATTAAGAGTAGTTTCAATACAGTTCATGTGTGGCTATAAGGGATGTTCTGACATCTGTTTAATATGCTTACCTCTTACATAATATATTATTGCTGTGTGGTTAAAAGGACTCGAAAGGACTTGAAACTCAAAGTGTAGGACTTTGGACTTGACTTGAGACTTGTCAATCTTGACTTTGGACTTGACTCGGGACTTGCCTGTCTTGACTTGGGACTTGACTCGGGACTTGAGGGCCAAGACTTGAGACTTACTTGGGACTTGCAAAACAATGACTTGGTCCCACCTCTGGTTTGTACTCACAGACACGCGATCCCACCGCTAACAGCCTGCTGTCGAAGCCACAAACAGCTTTATATAAGACACGTTTTACAGCATGTTCACGCTGAGGGGAGCAGCTTGTGGTGGAGGCAGAGCTGGAGCAGAAGACTGAGTCACTGCGACACTTCATCTTCTCTCTCTCTAAACTCTGGAGCATTTCCTACACCGTTCTTCTCAAACCAGATTTTTAGATTCTCGCTCCTCCATCACAGGAAGCGAAGAAATCCTTCACTGTGCAGAGCGGGTGTGTCGTTAGCGACAGCATCACGTCGTCCGTCACACTGGTTGTGTTGGACAAACACAAACTTATCACGAGTTTAGCAAATCATGCAAAAAACTTTCAGAGTGATTAAAGTAATATCATAGTTCAAAAGCAGAAAGGCACACAGAGAGACAGACAGACAGGGAGACAGACAGACAGACAGGGAGACAGACAGACAGGGAGACAGACAGGGAGACAGAGACAGAGCAGGCCACTGAACAAAGAAAACACTTGAAGCTCATTTTCTAAATCAGACAAAACTGTCTCTGCTTTAAATTACAACACATACACACACACACACACACATATTATCTCCCTGCGGTGACATCATTGAGGGATTAGGTCTGGACTGTCCACAACAAAGGAGACGATGATGAGGAGTTAGAGACGGAGGAAGTGATGGAGAGACGCCTGACGAGTCGAGCAGAGGGAATAAGGCTGGAAGTGATGAAGGCTCGTGATCGTCCATGAGAAACAGAGAGAAGGAGGGGGAGGGGGAGGAGGAGGAGGAGGAGGAGAAGGAGGAGGAGGAGGGGGAGGAGGAGGAGGAGGAGGAGGAGGAGGAGGAGGAGGAGGAGGAGGAGGAGGAGGAGGAGGAGGAGGAGTGGATAAATCCAATTAGAACAGAAACAAAAACAAATTAATTGGACGAAGAGAAGATGACGAAGTGGAAAAGATCAGTAAATTTAAATAGAATAAAACAGTGTTTCATTTGGAAGAGGAAATCTACACACACACACACACACTGATGTTAATTCAGTTGATTTGGTTTGTGAACATGTTTTTCTAAATCTGTCATTTCAGCGTAAACGTGTCCAACGTTAACTACACGACAACCACAGAAATGTTTTGTTGTAAACAAAATAACTGTCATCGTTACATTTTAGGAGGATATGTTGTTAATTTATTTATGTGATTAGCTGCAAACACTTTGACACTGAATGTCTCAGTGAAGTGTTTTCCTCCTAAATCTCTGATCAGTTCAACATCCACCTGCAGAGACTCCAGCATCAGGAAACTGGTTCTGGTTCTGTTCAGACTCTTCACGGCTCCTGGTTCAGGTCAGGGAAACATCCTGCTCCGGACTCTCAGACACAACCTGTTCACTTAGATTTCTCCTGAACCTTCACCACATTAGAAAAGTACGGCAGCGGAGCGAACACCGAGTGGAACGGAGAAGATGAGACTCAGAGGCAGGACAGTCGAACAGATCAGAGTCAGAACAGAACAGCAGAGAACCAATCGAACACTTGGAAGTCCAGGGGAAAAGATGCAGATGTGGGATGCTTGTTGCTATGGAAACGTGTAAACACTGTCAAAAACATGGCAACTGCCAGAGAGCTGACATCACCACAGGCCCACAGCTGTGACAGAGAGAGAGAGAGAGGGAGAGAGAGAGAGGGAGGGAGGGAGGGACAGCGATGTTTACCAGACCAACAACAGACTTTTACAACAACAACAACAACAGCTGACAGAGGAAGATTCGTCTCTGAGGAAAGAACTTTGACTGATTCTGAGTCTGGACTTTACAGAAAAACATGGAGCTGACGATGACTTCAGTTAGTTTGTTGACCTTGTTTACATCCTACAAATATTTGTTTCCAGCTCACATCATCAGTGTGTGAATGTGTGTGTGTGTGTGTGTGTTTGTGTTTCTTTTTCATCGTGTTACTGTTCATGTTCTGTCAGATTCTGTCAGGAGAACGTTGTAGGCAGGTCCATTCATCAGCTCAGTTCTTCGCTTCTCACGGTTTCTTTATTTTTTTCATCATTTATTATAAAAACTGCGACTCAGTCTCAGTGTGTGTGTTTTTAAAACTTAACAGTATTTTAACCAAATATCTGAGGCTGATTTTCTGATATTTGGTTATAAACCAAATTATAATTTGGACCTGATGGTGGCGCCAGATGAAAAGTCAGAGGGTCAGCAAAATTATTATTATTATTCACCCTGAGGTGAACATGAACATCTGAACCTCACAGTCCATCCAACAGTTGTTGAGATATTTCAGTTTGGACCAAAGCGGTGGCCATAGGATTAGGAATCCATCAGAAATCCTGCAGAAAAATGTTAGAAGAAAATGAAGAAAGAGCTTTACATCAACAGCACGGACGCAGTCGGCGTGTTTTACTGCCGTCACATGGAAGCTGTTAAAAGCTGATGAGCAGCAGCAGCTCGGAGTGAATACAGGGGATACTCTCCAAGACACAACACTTCAGAGCACTACAGACAGACAATGACACAAAACAACAACAACACCAACAATCTGAAGGTCTTAGAGCTGAAAGAACCGCGCAGCTTCACAGACTCTGCACTGGTTTTAGGGTTTGTCATGAATTATGACCCTCTCCATGATGATGATCTCACTCTCATTCATGTGTAAACAGTAAGAGCATCATGATGCATCCGATTGTTCTCAGATGATCTCTGCAGCAGCAGGAAATGGAAGGTTTTAAGAAAGAAACGATGAATGCAGCCGAGGTGTAGGAGCAAATTCCGCAGGCGCTGATCTCAGAGGCGTCTGGTATGTTACTCAGCATTTCACTGCTGACAGCAGCAGAGTGAACAGTGATTCAAAAAACAGTCTCCTGTAATGAAAGAACATGTTCATTTTCTATATTCAGTTTACATTTTAAAGCTGTTCAGCTCTTAACATCTGTCAAAGCAAAAAAAAAAAAAAAAAACCTGTGTGGCCACGATGTGAGCGAAAGTATGTAGAAGTGTGTAGAACATTACACCCACATGTGATAGCTGAACATGTCCACCAGATGTTGAACTTGCTGCTGGAATTTGCTCCCATTCAGACATTAGAGCGTCGGTGAGGTCCAGCACTGATGTGGTGATGAGGTCTGGCTCACAGGTGGTGTTAGGTGGTGCAGAGGTCTCAGACCTGTCAGCTTCTTCCACAGCAAACTGGGGAAACAACCATTTCCTCATCTAATATGAAGTACGTCACGAAATCTGCAAAACGCGAGCTGCAGTTTGAAACCATGAAACCAAACACACTGTAAACTTATTCAAGCAAAAGTCTGTAGTCGAGGTAGCGACTCAGCTGATGAAGCTCTGTCCTAACATGGGTACTCGAGGAGAAGTTGTGCATGTGGATGCAGAGGTCCACCAGGCCAAGATGAACCATTTCAGTGGCAGGAAGTGGAGACTTTAAAGTCAGTGGGAACAATGAATCACCAGCAGCATGAGCAGCGGCGGTTTCGTGACTGTTGATCTGAATGAAGTTAATTCAGAACTAAATTATAGTTTTATTCTGGACTCCAGTTTTCTGTGAATGAATCAGGTTCTCAGAATAAATCAGTGGTCGCTGCAGTTCAGGCGGGTCATTCATTCATTCATTCAACAGTCAGACTTCAGCCTGGAGTAAAGAAGCCCATTCAAAGTCTAATACTGGACCCAGGGTTTGCTCTTCGATGAGGAGTTCATGAGCAGTTTATCTGACTGAGGGACGTCAGTGTTGGATGATAAGTAAACGAAGCATCTGACTGGGACGTGGTCCTACACAGTCAACACTATTTACTTTAATGATTGCTCCTGTTTTTTCTCTGATTTTAACAAAGCAGACGTGGTTGTGAGCCGTTTGTGCTGCTGATGTTGTATGTTTACAGGACGTGAAACCGATAATCACAGCCTCACGAAGGTTCTTCCTGTGGCGTTGTTGTGGACAGGCCCGCTGGTTTATTCACAACTTTCCTGCCCTGAAAATAAAATTCAAAACCTCATCAATCATTTTTGAAAATGGATTTAGGCAACATCTGTTTTTATTTTCAGTCATGTAACAATAACGTTTTCTCACCATAAAACCACTTTAACAGTAATCACTGCGAGTTCTCGTCTTCCCGGCGAAACACAAACCATCTGTCAGTGGTAAAAAGCAAATAAGTACATTTCATTTAAGTACTGTGCTTAGGTACACGTTTGAGGTACTTTAGTGGAGAATTACCACTTTCTTCACTTCATTTTAGGAGAAAGTCTAAACAGGTACAGTGGCTAGTTTTAAAATTCAGAATTTAATTCACTTTGACCAGATACTGCACTAAAATACTGAAGTAATAATTATTATTAAATAATAATAGTTATTATTATTATTAAGTTTATGCTGAATATATTTTGATGTGTTTACTAAAAACTGAAAAATTGTGATTTCTGGACTTACTAATGGAGTAGTGAAACATTTTTCCACCTCTGTCATTCAAAGGCAGTCTGACTCCACGTACGTGACAAGATTATTTTTGTTTTTTTGTGAGTAATGAAGCTAAACACAGCAAAGTCCTGAAGAACCTTCTTTAGAGACATGAGTTTTATTTTCCAGCAGGAAAACGACCGTTAACACGCAGCCTGAGAGCCGGTCAGAGGCCCAGTCCGTCCCCTTCGTCCTCCTCCTCTTCCCTGAACGTCCCACCGAGATGCCACAGAGCTTCCACTTGTTTCAAAGCGTATCATGAATTTATTGGAGCTTCAGTTTTAATGATGTCACCCTCATTCATATGGAAATGGATGAAAGCGTTTAGACACGCAGACACTGATCAGTGTCAACAGGACGACCTCTGAAACTTCATCACCAGGCAACCGACATAGTAACCAACATGGCAACCAGCTGTGGCCCATTTACTTTACACGGTCTCCATTCATCAGAAATTTTTTTAAAAATGTCGGCACAGCACACCCAGCCGAGTAATTGTTGAGTAAGCCTCAGTTCTTAATTCATGGGAAGTGAGCAGGTCGTACAGAGCATCATCTCGCAGCTTTTAGTTTTTGGCATTGTGGTACCTTTGTGTCAGTTTTCAACTCACATAAAAAAATGATGCAGCACAAATAAAAACAAGATGAGTTTCAATAAATCACTGATTTCCCGCAGGACTGATTCTGTTTCGCTTCAGTAAAATTTGTTTTTGGAGACACAACAGAACCAGTGTGTGTTTCTGCCCACACACACACACACACACGTGGATGCCCTGCAGACTGCACCGTGTTTCCACTCAGTCTGACCAGGATCTCTGCTGTGATCCCTCATGATTAGATTGAAGATGTTTCTTTTTGTTACTGGGAATGCGTTTGTTCCCTGGAGTTAGTGGGAGAAAACACTCCCTCTGCTGGTCGACACGCCTGATCGAGAAGCCGCAGTGGATGGTTGATGGATCAGGTGTGACACTGTCCTCAAGTTCAAACAATGAAATCCTTTTGTACTACAGCTGATGTTCATGCAGGTACCTGCAGAGCACTGTACTGACTGCACTTTGTTTCCTGTCTTGACCCAACAGAAGGAGAGCGACCAGCAGATAACCACCCAGGTGGAGGGCAGCCTGACCACCTTCACTCAGACCGGACTGGCAGCCGGTCAGGAGTATACCGTCACCATCACCGGAGAAATCGACGGCAGGAGGGGAGCCGCGAGCTCCACCGAATTCATGACCCGTGAGATGACTTCAAGAGCAGAAAATGTTTTTTTTAATGTCTGAACATTAAATCTAATTGAATGAATGCTACTGACAACTGGTATAACACATCTGCTTCAGCTTTAATGTAAAACTATCAGTGTTAATGCTGCACTGAAAATCCACATTCATCAGATACTGAAATCATGAACATACTGCAGCTGGAAGAAAAGTGTAAAACGTTCTTACGAAAGTGCAGTTTCAAGCGTTCTGGTTAGAAAAGGGAGATTCTGACCAACATGTTGGCAGATGCGAGCAGATCAAATGGCCAAACTGGCAAAGACAGTTTAAACATTTCCCTCTCGTTCCCCTTCCTGTGAAAGATGTAATCTGTGACGCTGTGTAGCGGCTGAGACTGAACAGGAAGACAGAGGCTGCAGGATCATAACTGTGAGTGTAGGAAAGTAAAGAGAGAGAGAGGAAGAGTGCTGAGCCAAGTCTGCAGGGTACATTTAAGTTTGCAAGAGTGTGAGTGGATCTTTGTGTACCGGCTTTTCCCCATAAAGTCATGGGTGGATTACAGCACGGGCCTGCCAGGCAGAGACCAGGGGCCTAGTAGCCCCCCGGCCCTTTGGGCCCCTGGGTCTGTGCCCAGTGGACAATACAAAGCCTTTGTGTGACGTAACTGTTAATATTTCTTATTTGTAAGTTACAGAACTCAGTGAAAAGATATAAAATCACCAAAAAGAGACACAAAACAACCACAGAGATGCATACACACCTCAAAGATGTACAAAATGATCACAAAAATAAAACCCAACACCAACAGAGAGATTCAAAATTACCAGAGAGAGACACAGACTTTCACTCTGGGGGGGTCCTACACAGGTGGGCTTTACCTGTCTGTGGCCCGGGGCCCATTTTCTCAGGTCACCTGGTAAAAGACAGACTGTAAAAACTCTAAATTGTGTCTTTTACCATTTTCTTCTTCTGCTTCTCCATCTTCAGTCATCTCGGGACCCACAAACCTCCAGGTCGTCAAGACGACCTCGACGTCTGCAGTGGTCCAGTGGGAGAAGTCGCAGGGTGAGATTGACAGGTACCGTTTGACGGCCACACCCAGCGACGGAACAGGGAGGAGTCAAGAAATGACCGTCCCAGTTGACCAAAACTCCGCCCACATTCTGCAGCTGGAGGCGGGGCGTTTGTACGACATCATCCTCGTGGCGGAGAAGGGCACGAGTCGGAGCAAACCAGCAACCACCCAGGCAGTTCCTGGTGAGTAGGACTGAAAATGATCTTTTCTGCAGGTCATTGAAATGTTAGATCAGCACATGTAACAGGGTTCAAAGTTACAGTATCAGTGTTATATGATAAAGTGTCATCCCAAATTTAAGATGACTCGTCATAACACGGCCCATGACTTACAGCCTCATTTTGATGTATGAATCACATACCTACTCTGCTCTGCTCTACACTGCTCTCACACTCACAAAGCTATGTATGTAACTTTTTTCTTTTTTAGTTGAAAACTGGTCCAACATCCATTTGTTCTGTGAAAGGCTCCTATGACTCAGACTCATCGAGCAGCCCGGCAGCAGTGCAGAGATGTTCCCTTTTTTAAGCTTGTGTTTTTGAAAATGTGCTGCTGTTGGCAGCTTGTAACAGGCACGCTGGAGTAGAAAACAAGCGTACCTTTGTCAAGTGCACAGCTATGGAAGGACGTAACAAAATAACATGTAGATGTACGTGAATCAAACATGGATCATCGTCAATGTTTAGGAAGGAACCAAGAAATTATTTTAATGACACAGTAAGACTACTAGACGAAGGAGTTAAATGTTTCTTGTCAAGACTGTATTCAGGTGAGAACAGCCTTTCTGTTGCTAAGTGAGAGCAGGTAAACCTTTATGTGTCCAGACACCTCATTATTAAATGGAACACATCATATAAAACTAATTACAGTGTGGAGAAATGTTACTGTAAAAGTTAAGGAAGCAAGGTGCAGCCTCAACCCTCCAGGGGCAAAAATAATGGGGGAAAAAAAAATTCCTTAAACTGCTGCGTTTTCCTGAGTTTGGTCATTATGATTTCCTTCTCAACAGTGACATACACACCAAGAATTTTGAATTCCTCTGTCCAACCTTAAAATTAATTGTGTTTTAATTTTCTCCTTGCAGGTTCTACATGGAGGCCACAGCCCTAAGTTGCATAATCACTGGCAAACTACTGTAGATCAGGGTTCCTGTGTGACAGTGATCCCATTTACACTGAGTCACTTCATGTGTGTCAGTTAGCCATTGGATCTCAAAAAAGCTAGGCGTAAATACATCCAAGAAGCATTCAGGACAGACTTAAATCTGAGACGGATAGTCAGATGTTAAAAAAAGTGTATATGTGTGTTTCTGCTGCACTCCTACACAGTCTTTACTTCTCCCGTAGTGTATGTCAGCAAGCTTTTACTCCTGCCTAAGCTGTAATTAACTGCCAATGGTTGTAAGTTCTTCTAGGTTCTTGTCAATTACCAAACAGCCTCAGGTGTATGATCACCTCCTTCTGGACTGGAGGAGGTGCCGACCCTGCTTTACCTGTAGTTAGGAAAACAAAGATGGATTGTAATCAGATTCGTGATCTGGCAGATGCATCGTGTAAATAACAACGTTCTAAATCTCATCATGATTTTATCTGAATATGAGACACTTGAAATGACAAGTGTAAATGGGGCCAATCAATATTAAAACAGTTTTTCCTTCCTTTGTTAGACATGACCTCTTCTGTATTATTTTCAACAGCAGCATACAATGACCTTAACACTGAAACCAAATGCTCACTCCCTTCACAGCTTTAGTGGAGACATTACCAAGGGTTATCACAGAAGCTTTGACCAAGCAGGTCACACTGGCACCTGGACAAGATGTGGACCCATCAGCTGGGGGTCAAGTCTTTGACCAACAGGGAAGGCGGGAGGTTGAAACAGAGGCCAACGCTGTAAAAGCTGGAGATCGACATAGTGAAGATTCTTTGCCCTTTGTGATTGCAAGGACAAAACCTCTGGTCAGCAGGACGATGGCCACAAATGGCACCAGGCCCAAACTTGCTAACAGGTTCACATTGTCTAGGAAGCCAAAAGACCCAGGTCCTTTCCGTTTTTCAAAAGACAGAGTTGTCCCCGGGGGAAGAAAGGTTGGCCCAGGCCCTCTGAAAAAAACCCTCATGGGGGAGAAAGCACCAATAGTGCCCAAAAAACCTAAACCAGGTGCCTCCAGAATAGGAAACAGGACAATGGCTTTGACTGTGAGAGAACGTAGCACTGAACCATCGAGCACTGAGAGGAGGGAAGACAAAGATCCAGCTATAATGTCTGGAATTGATTCAGAAACAGACAGACAAAGTAGCTTGGAGGAACCAAAAGAGCAACCAGATGTTGGCATGGCAGGCCAAGGAAATGACACTGCTCCAGTGTCTTCAGAGCCAACTGGGACTGTTCAAAGCCAGGAGAAGAAATGTCTGAACAAAATTAAAGTTCCGCACATGCGATTACCCCATAAGGACGGAGGCAACGGGTGTAGAGGGGACGGGACAGTGCTGGTAGGAAACACACTGGGTTCAGATCAAGGTTCCTTTGAAACAGAAAGTAGACCATCTACACCCCCTTCGGATATGAAACCCTCGTCTGCAGAGACAGACCTTGACTATACACCAGACCCTCTGCTTAAACTGTTGACAGACACTTGGGACAGTCTGAATATCACAACGTTCTCTGTTCACCTGTCCAAACCATCAAACCTCTCTGCTGATTCAGACACTGTGAGGAGGCAGATTTTAATGGGACTGAAGCCGCTGTCATCGTTCTCGTCCTCTTCATCATCCTCATCAACCTCACAATCATCACATTCATCAGGCTCACAATCATCATCATCATCTTTATTGTCTTTAACATCACCTTCACAAGCTTCACCCTCATCAACAGCAGCACCATCATCATCACTAACATATTTGTTTTCATCTTCACCCTCATCATCACTGTCACCTCCATCACCATCCTCCTCCAGCTCAGATAAATCAGAATCATTTGGGAGCAATGAACTAGATGCTGATAACAGCAGAAGCACCACTGACACTGCAGCACCAGAGGAAAGGAAACAACCACCCTCAGGAGAAGATGGCGTGCCTCTTCTCCGACACACACCTCCAAAACCTGGCTTCATGCGTCGTCCACACCCAAACCTTGGTTCATTTCAGAACAAAACATTTAGAAATTTGAGAGTTCCTCACCGTTCCCCTCTTCATTTCAACGTTAGCCCTAGAAGAGTAACAGAGGTCAGACATACATCCACAAACAAATCATCATCTTCATCTGCTTCAGAGGAATCATCCTCAGTTGAGGTAAATACTTCAGTCAGGGATGCAAGTTTGGACAAAGATGGGGCAACCACACCTGCTTCCTCTGTAGTTGAACAAAACCAGAAAAAGATGCAGACAGAAAGAGGACGAATACCAGTTCGCCGTCCTCCTCTAAAGGGTGGGTATGTGCGTCGCCACTTTCCAAACATGGGACATCTTCAGAACCGAACTCATCCAAGTTCGCGGCTCTTGACTCACCCCACTCGACCTTTAAATCCCAAAACTGAGACACAGAAAGAGCAGATATCTCCCAGTGAATTGCCAGCCACTTCATCTCCTCCTGTTTCCAAAGAATCCTATCCAGCTGAAGATACAGAACCAATAAGAGAACAGAATGGGATGAGAATCTCCACAACAAGCACTTCCAATGGGTCAAATCAGACTCTCAGAGGTAGAGGAGTGCCTTCTTCCCATCGCCCTGGCACCAAAGATGGTTACTTCCGTCGCCCCCAACTGCATGGTGGAGCTTTCCTAAACAAAACGCGTCCAAACCTGAGACTGCCTCAGTATCCACGTAGAGGTCTCATGCACAAACCTTTCCCAATCAGAAAGCTAAATGGAGGTACTACTATTACTGATGTTAGTCAAACTAGCCAACTAGCAAAGGACAGTACCCCAGAAATACCAGATGTCCAATCAGGACAGCAGGATGTCCCCAGGCCCACCCAGGGAGTCCAAATTAGACAAGCAGAAAAACAAGAAACTGCAGAAGTCGATCCAAGTGCCTCGATGGATGGTTATAATGCTACCATCAGACCACAGATTAATGAATTAGAGAAAGGGGGCAGTGCCCCAATCCAAACTACCAAATTTGGGGAAGAAGAAACTAGTACAGCAGATTCTAATTTTGATCCTGACATCCATAAACAGAGTGTTGATGCTGGTAAAAGTACTGTCCCTGCAGTCCGAGGTAGACCAACTTTCAAACAAACTTCTCCAAGAGCCTCAAGACCTGTCACACTTCCCAAGAGACAATCACCATCAAGAAGTATAACAGGACAACATCGCACCCAGATGAAGCAGTACATCAGTGGGAGCCAAAAGGGAGAGGATCCAATAACTAATCATACTGCAAAAAGAATGTTTGACAGTAAAACGGGACTGACAAGAAATGCTGCTTCCAAACCTCCAATCACTTCAGATATTTCCTCTACTGGAGTCAGAAGGGAACCTCTGGACTACGTGGGAGTGACAAACCGGACCTCAGAGGGATTTACACTCAAATGGGACTCACCAGAAGGAAAGTACAAAAACTTTGTTGTGACTAGGAAACAAGTTGGAAAAGATGCAAGGGCAAAGCAGAAGGAAAGCAACAAAGATCAGGAAAGACAAGAAGAATACTCTGAGACAGAGGGCGGCAGTGAAGACGAAGAAGAGAAGCATCAACCAACCACAGAACCAAAATCTGAAAACAGGAGCACCGAAGATGAAAACACAATACCTGAAAGGGTCGTTACACATACTACAAAGAAACAAAGCAGCACAGCAGTCAAATCTGCATCAGGAAGTGACACAACCGTCAAAGAAGTTCTTCCTGGTTCCGCTCGCTCCCTCCGGTTTGAGGATCTGCCTCCTCAGACCGAGTACACCGTGACCTTGCTTGGAAAGGGTCCTGGCCTTCTGTCCAGACTGCACAAGCTTGTCATCAGTACAGGTACACGCCATTGTGACAGTAGAACAAAATGAAATTACTACTGCACAATGCTACAACATTACTGTCAATGTTGTGAAGCCCTCTTCAAACAACTTGCTCTTTTCCTCTTGAGCTCGTACCTCAATCAGTCTCAGTCTGTTCAGAATAAAATAACGGTTCATGCAAACGTCATTTCTTCATTGCACTTCACTTGCAGCTGATTAAAACACGTGTTCAGCTGTTAACTAATCATCATTTGTCTTGAGTATGACTGGAAATGACTGGATTTGCTTACCCACTAAATGCCTCCTCCATTTTTATTCCAAGAGCTGAAGTGCTGCTCCTGAAAACTGTAAACTTGTGTTTTACAGTTTCAGGTTTTCGTCCACGTCTCTCTCATTCAAACACTGGTTCAGTGACATATGATTTGTTTTGTTGTTTGTTTGCAGCAGATGTTGATGTCGAAAAAGTCCATTAAGAATTTGTGTTTTGTGTTCATGCTGTTTGTGCACTGACTCCTCAGCTTTCATGAATATGTGAAATACTCATATTCATGATTTAGCATACGACATTATCCACACGCTCAACAATAAAGGCACACTCAGTTATTTGATGTCAAACCTCAGATATGCGTTGGCAGTTTACCACATTGTTAACTGGTGAACTCAGTTTCCTTTAGCGTGTATCCATGTCCATCAGCCTATGACAGTTCTACAGTACATCGTTTATGTCCAATGTCAAGACACAGAGACACAGCAAGAGTTACGATGGCGTCTTTACAGTGTGGTGAGAAGTAGCAGATCTGCATTTGACACCCGAGACCTGGTTTAAAGTTTTGTTTTAAAATATTTGACCAGGATAAGAATCTTTCTCGTGGCCTTAATTTAACCAAACTTCAACATATCCCATTGGTAACACAGATTTTGGAACCCAGCTTTCTGAATGAGCTGAAGTCGCCTGAAGGTGTGGTGTTTTTGAGGGAGTGGGACCTAAGAAAAGACTGTTACAGTAATCTAACCTGCTTGAAATGAAAACATAGATACGTCTCTACTGTTCTGCCAGTGCTTGGAACTGAATCTTCTGATTCTTGTTTCATGATGGTAGAATGTGGTAATTGATTTGACGTGGTCGTTCTGTTGAAGTCTCAGTCCAGATTTCTCTTGATTTTTGGATTTTTAGAGACACAGAGTTGATGAGCGCTAATTCTCAGCCTTGTATCTTTTGCTCACGCCATTCACTTGTTCATTTCCCTCGCAGAGCAAATCTATGGACGTGTAGTCACAGTGCAGTACAGTCACACTGACAACCAGATAAATTTGGGTGTCACCTGCATAATCATGATAGTTTCTTTTGTTTTGTATCATGTGGCCAATGGATCAGACGTATAATTACCAGCTTAAACAAAACAGTGCCTGAAGACTTGATTACTTGAACCACTGAGTCAAACCCTGTTTTCCTGTCTGTCCAGTTGTATTGTACAGTCAACTGATTTGACATCAAATGAGAGTTTAAAAAAAAAAACAGTAACAAAATAACACCATTCATTCACTGCTGCTCTGGTCTTCTCTCATTCAGGGTAAGCTAACAGCCAGCTTCACTGACACCCCTTCACCTCTCACCCAAACCAGGGTAAGACCACGGCTGGTCCCTGTACATTTGGTCTGTCTTCACCTTTTACATCCAAATGCGAAGTGTGCAAATTGTAATCCAGCTACGATAAAAACAAACAGTAGAGCAAAATGGAATATGGAAGGATATTTTATAATTCAGTCGATCTGGGTGTGAAGAAACGATATGTGTCAGTCTGAGACATATTTAACTTCACAGGATCAACTTTTATTACGAGTAACAGGAATTGAGACATGCATTTCAGGACACAGAGAAAACTGTGCCATTAAATTTGTTCACTGACAGCCAGCCCTTCTCAGAGATTTGGCCTATTCTAAAGAGTGTGATGAATTCGTTTTTTAAATGGAAAATCGTTCACTCTCTGATCAGTCTGAGAATCTGTTTTCAAAATCATTTCCTAACACTTTAAATGTGACTCTTCACTTTCAGTTCTTCTGTGTTGAATTAATATCTGAATGTATTTGTGTTCATTCATCCTTAATAATCTCGTGAAACCGTCTCCTTCTCTTCTTTTGGTTTGATGTCGTTTATTCCTGCCACGCTTTTGTTTTCAGGTTTGAGCGACCGGCTAACTATCACGTCATCATTCTCTCCTTTGCTGCTGTCCAGAATCCATCGTCTACATGTAGTTGTTACACTGTCTGTATATGATGTGTATACTGTATATATGTTTGCACTGTACATATATACACATAAACCCACTGGAGCACTAATAGCAAATGTGTGGATGAATAAATAATAATGAACACACTGTTTTCACTCTTCTTCATGAGACCCAGTTATTCTTCTTACCTTCTCATTCCTTCGTTACATTTTCACTTCGTCTGTATTTCCACAGCTGCTCCTTTTTCTTCTTCTACTTCCTCTTCTACTTCCTCCTCTAATTCGCTTCCGTGTTTTCATGAACGTCTCGCTGTATTCTTCATCCCATCCAGGCCCAGAGCCTCCAACCAACATAGCCTTCAGTAAGGTGACAGAAAACTCTCTGACGGTGTCCTGGACCAAACCGAAGAGCGCCGTCAGCGGTTTCAAAGTCACCTACACCCATGCTGAGGACGGTGAGAAACTGAATTCATGTTTCATTTCATTTTTATTTTGTTAATCTGTTTAACAGCCGCTTCCTGGATTTCCTAGATGACATGTAAGTAAGCAGTAATTATTAATGATCTTTTTTATAGTGTCTTTAGTCAGTTTATGTTTTGGTTGTTAACTGCCAGCAGCTGATTTATCTCTTCGAGCAGTGGCCAAATACGTTTCTTTGAAATTTCCTTTACAGTATTTTAACAAACACTGCCAACATGGCCACAGCATAAAAGAAGTTAATTCATATTTTTTACCATTTGTTTTCTTATATTTGTAGGTCTGCCTTTAGTTTCTTGGAGGTAACTGTAACGCTTCATCAGCCAGTTTCCCTTGTCCCTAATGATTATGTTAATTAGACACATAGTGACGTGTACACACACCATCTATAGTGGTGACCTATTATATGCTATCAGGGCATTGTGTGTGACACAGTGTTAAAGCTAAATTCTGATCTTCTGTGTGTAGGAGAGCCGGTGTCGGTGTCCCTGGACTCGAAGGACTCCACCCTCGGCCTGTCGCAGCTCTCTCCTGGTTCTACTTACGAAGTCAGCATCATCTCCATCCTCGGTCTGGACGAGAGCGATCCAATCAAAGACACTGTCATGACACGTGAGTGCTGCAGGTTTCCCTCTGCACTCCCACTCACTGCGAGTGACGGGGACAAACTTTCTGTCTTTAAACCATAGATGTTCAGTTTTTCTGAGCATTTGTCGTCCACTTGTCTCCTCAGTTCAGACTGAACATTGTTTTTTGACCTTGGGAACACAATAAATTCTAACATAGAAAATAATATTAATAATATGAGGTTTTCAAATTAATGAGAGGATTCTTTTTGTGGTTAAATGTTTTGCTGATTGTCTAATACAAGAACTTGTGGCTTGTTTTTAACTGTTTTTTTTTTTTTTTTTTTTTACTTTTTTTTAACTTTTTCAGTTTCTTTTTAATATAAAGCTAAATACTGAAGGCAGCTGAATAAGTTGAAAATCTTAACATGAATGTGTCCTTGAGTTTCTGTCTGCATAAAGATTCAGAACTCACATCTTTCATAATGTCTGTAGCAGGTGCTGAATCTGGAAAGGATCTGTGCGTTTTGGGGGGTTTTCTCACAGGACTCTCATCCTGGATTTGTTTTTTCCTTCAGCTGATTCCCATCGCTGATGCTGTAACTGTTGACAAACAGTCTCTCAGAGTGAAACCCTCTGTGTTTCCCTGGATGCTTTTCAGCCTCTGTTGTGCTTTCCAACATTGTTCGATCTACATTCAGTTGTTTGCTTAAGAAACGGTTCTTTTTAGTGAGTTTTCTTTTTTAAGCAAATAAATATCGTTACCTTTGTTTCTGTGTCAGTCCCTGACCCGCCTACAGATCTCCGAGCCGTAAACATCACTGACACCAAGGCCTTGTTACTGTGGCGTCCAGCGTTGGCCACCATCGATCGGTACGCCATCGTTTATGGCTCGGGCACAGGTGAGCGGTGGTGCGTTTGTCTTTGTGTTTGCCGTCACGTGACCAGCTGCACTCTGACGCTGCAGAGATTTCATCAAATAATTTCTCACATAAAAGTTTATTTGCGTTTTCGCCTCCTCTCCTTCGGTTAAATGACGTTTAATCGTTGGCATCACTGAATCAGTTCAGCTGACCGGCGCATTGTGTTTGTCCAGATTCAGAGGTGAGGATCACGGTGTCCGGGAACGCAGCGGAGCAGCAGCTGACTGGTCTGGAAGGATCCACCACCTACACCGTCACCATAACCAGCCAGCTGGGCAGCCTGGAGAGCTCACCAGCCACCACCAGCTTTACTACCACCGGTGGTCAGCGCACACACGTACACACACACTGTCAGGTTGATATTAAACCCCCCCCCCCCCCCCCCCGGTAACACGTGAAACTGACATGACTCCTCAGGCTCTGGGAGGGACAGGGACGGGCCGCGAGATCTCCAGGCCAACAATGTGACCCCTCGCACTGCCCTGTTGTCATGGAAACCACCCTCAAAGCCTGCTGGTAGCTACAGGCTGACCTATCAGACTGAAGGTCACGAGATGAAGGTGAGCAAAACAAAAACCTCTTGCAACTTGATGTTCAACACAAAAACCACTCTGTAGTTTCCTGGAAATAACTTTATAACTGGATAATAATTTAGGAAATTCCTTAAAGGAAAGTTGTTGGTTTTTTGCGCCCAAATACATTTTAACTCATTCTTTATTAATTAATTATTTACAGACTCATAAACTGTCACTGATAAATGACGTTACACAAGTAAGTAATAATCAAAATGATCATTTCTGTTGATCGAATGATTAACTGACGAACATTAATGAGAACTCACTGGATGACTCTGACCTGATTTCTGTAAACACCATCAGATCAACCTTCCTTCCACTGAAACTCCTGTTTTTTCCTGAACAGGAAGTGATGGTGGATGCCTCAGTGACGGAGTACAACCTGACCAGACTTTACCCTGGATCCAAGTACACGGTGCATCTACAGGCTGAGGGAGGAGGGCGATACACCTCCGCCATTTCCACAGAGTTCACCACCGGTACAACAGCTTCTTATATGTTACATTACTCTCATGGTTATTAATGAATAAAGGGTTAAACTCCTGCCCCGTGTTCCTCTTCCTTCCTCCTCCCTCCTCTTCCTCAGGACCACTGAGGTTCCCCTTCCCCACCGACTGCTCTCAGGAGCTGCTGAACGGCGTCAGGATGTCAGGCGAGGTGGAGATTTTCCCTCAGGGGAAACAGGGGACACCCATGATGGTTTACTGTGACATGGAGACAGACGGAGGAGGCTGGACGGTACGGTTGCAGACTCATCACTGACAGCACGGTCCGACTCTCTTCAGTGAACTCTTCCTCAGCCTGTAGTCTCAGCCTCAGGTTAGGTCTGTCCTGTCTGCTGTCTGCAGGTCTTCCAGAGGAGGAAGGACGGCTCGGTGGATTTCTTCAAAGGCTGGAAGGAGTACGTGAACGGATTTGGAGATCTGAGTGGGGAGTTTTGGCTCGGTGAGAGAGACAATTTAACTGAGCTGATTACAGAAACAGTTTATGGGCTGCTGACCAGTGAATCCTGAATACTGGACCGAACCCCCTGAGTCTTCCTCTAGACATGGTGCAAGTCTGAGGGAAAGCAGTGAGATACTTTAGGACGTGAGACTTAAAATGTCCACAGTTCAGTGGCAGGACATGTGTTGGTTTTGGGTGCTGTAACAGAATCTACAGGTAGGTAGAAAGGTAGAAAAAAAAGTCATGTTTGTCTGAGACTGAACCGATTTAACTCCTGCTCCTTCAGGCCTCAACAGTCTGCACAACCTGACAGCAATGAGCAGGATGAGTCTGCGCGTTGACCTGCGAGACGCCGTCGAATCAGTGTTTGCCAAATACTCTGTGTTCGAGGTGGCCAAGAGGAACTACAGACTGACCGTGGGCGGGTACAGTGGCACCGCAGGTGAGAGGAATCAACAGGTTTTAATGTAGAACTCAAAACCCTCTGAACACTGACTCACTTGGAGGAAATGAATATAAAATCTGCTGGTTCCAGGAACTTTCTGGTGATTTTCTTAACAATGTGCACAACTTTTAATAGCCCTTATATCCCCCTGTCTCCTCTCTGTTTCAGGTGACTCCCTCAGCTACCACAACAACCGGGTCTTCTCCACCAAAGACCGGGACCCGGCACCGTTCATCACCCGCTGCGCCATGTCGTACCGAGGAGGCTGGTGGTACAAAAACTGCCACGAGGCAAACCTCAATGGCCTGTACGGCATCGACGTCAAACACCAGGTAACCTCCGATCACACCTGATGAGTGCTGAGATTAACAGGGAAATATTCTCAGATTTATCTGACATCTGTGTGTGTGTGTGTGTGTGTGTCTGTGTGTGTGTGTGTGTGTGTGTGTGTGTGTGTCAGGGTGTGATCTGGACCGCCTGGAAAGGTAAAGAGCACTCCATCCCATTCACTGAGATGAAGATGAGACCAACATCCTTCAGTCCTCCAGCCAGAGGATGAAAGAGAGAGAGGGACAAATAATGAACTGTTTAACACACACACACACACACACACACACACACACACACACACACACACACACACACACACACTTACAGAGTGCACACACCCTCTTCGTTCTCGCCTCAGAAGTGACAGACGTATTTTTTCATTTGTATAGAGGTCAGTTATCAGTATATTACTGTTGATTGTACAGTTTCTTCTTTTTATCTTTCGATTTTAAACTTTCTCTATATTTAAAGGGTCAGTTCACCCAAATTACACAAAAGCATTTCCTCACTGCCTGTGCTGATAGTTGTGTGTGAAGAATTAGGCAAAAAAAGCAGAAAAAGCAAAAATCCTGTGATACAGTTCAGGCAGACAGTGCTCCTTCGTCCCTGGTGTTTGCAGCACTTTTGTCATTTTTTGTCTCCGTGCTAATAAAAACTGTCTGCACACGCGGGCTTTTCATTATGTTTGATGTTAATAAATAACACGCTACGTGGCCAAAGTTGTGCACACAGTAGAATACAGAATCATTATTATACAGAGCATTCTGTTTTCTCTTTTCTGTTTTCTGTTGCTGTGGAGAAAAAAAATGTGTGTCTTAAAAATGTTTAATTTTCAAGAACTAATAAAACCGTCTTTGTTTTTATCCTGATGTATTTCTGACTTCATCCTGTGGCCTTTCATCGGTTTTTCAGACCTGATGGGAAAGATTCGGTTTCTCTGACGACAGGAGCTGAGCAGTTAGAAAGAAATTATCCACCAAAATGAATCTGATTTCTAATCAAATCCACCTGAAATCAAAGCAAACACAGGACGTGGTTTGAACCACACCTAGGACTGAGACTTAGGCCTGCTTTAAAGCTCGACAGCGCCCCCTGTTGTATCTCTGAAGACATCTCAGCTGCACTGTGTCCCCTCAGCAAACAGTCTATAGGTACAGCCCTGCAGACTTTCGGGTGAGTTTTGTTTGTACTTGTGGATCTGCTGCCGGCTGTCCTCAGTCTTTGTCCCTCTGTTTGTCACGTTGTTGTCTTTTTGTGTTTTATTTTCCTTTTTTTTTTCTTTCAGTCTGTGACAGCACAAAACACACACGCTGCAGCAGCGGTCTCTGCGTCCAGCACACCGGCTTTCCAAGTGTGGACCTACGTCGCTCGCGTGTCCCGTGTCCCGTTAATTAACCCCCACCGCACCCCCACCCCACGTGCTACAACGGGTGAAACGGAAATATCAAAATACTCCTTCTCTACGTGTAAACAGTGCGTAGAAATCTTAATTTTATAAACGTGAACGGGGACATTTCGGTCCAAACAGCGGAGGGATAGAGGGAAGACTTCTAACCGCCGTCTTTTCCTCCTCCAACTCAGGTCCCACATGTCCATTTAGACACCCTTTGTTTTTTTAATTGGTCCCCGGGGACAGGCCCCCACCCAGGGGGCTCACCGGGTGGCCAATCAGATCGGTTCTTACCTGCGCCCTGAGCCACCTGGCCCCGTTGTTTACTGACGTGTGTGGGGCAGCCGCGGGGGGGGGGGGGGGGGGGGCAGGTGTTGATCCTGTTGTCAGGATGCTGGGGAAGTGATTGGTGGAGGACGAGGTGGAAACAGAGCTCAGGTCAGCGCTCAGAGAGTGAAACTGATCTCAAAACCACAAGACAGGAGGCTGCGGAGACACCTGGAGGAGGGAGAGCGCCCAGGTCTCACCTGAGCCAGGTGGAGGAAAATCTGTCGAAGTGCGAGGCAGAAAACGGGGAGAGATCAAAGAGAGACACATCCGAGAGAGGAGAGAGAGAGGAGGGTTTGTTTATCCACGGAAGACTTTTCCAGAAAAACCATACAGGTACACTCTTCTTCTGAGGTGCAACTAATGATTAGTTTAATTTCTGATCAGTCTGCTTAGTATTTTCTCGATTAATCGTTTGGTCTTTGAAATAGTGAAGAATATCTGTTAGTCTCCTGAAGCCCCGGCTGATGTCTCCAGCTGTCGTTTGTTTTTCTTTTTTCTACTCTATTCCATTCTGTTCTGCATTGGAGGGAAAAAACAGCAAATACTCAGAATGAAGAAGTTGAATGAGGTGTTGTTTGGTTTATTTGCTTGAAAAATGTCTCAAACATCTGATCAGTTATCAGAAAAGCTTCAGTGGAGTTTAGAGTTTTCCAGCTTTTTACACTGAGAGAAACTGGAACACTGTACAGGCCACCTACACACATGGTTCATGTACACTTCATTAGTTTAAACGTTATTTTACATTTATAATGTTTCATCTTTGAATTGGTTTAAAAAATCAAAGATGGATCCTTTGGTCCATTGGTTCAGTTTCAACACAGATTTACCAGCTCGCTGAAACATCACAAGAGCCCTGTCTGGAAAATCCCTAAATAGTTTTGAAAATCTGGATAATAATTTTTTTTTAAATTGAATAATGTTGAAATTCCTTTTTATTTAAAAATAATATGGCTGTGTAATCTCTTTATCTAAGTGTAATACTAACAATAATAATAATCTTTATAGAATAGAACTTTATTGTCACCATGTGTGGGGGACAATCTTTGGCTTCAGCAAAACATAAAAGCAGCACAAGAACATGTCACATCAAACAAGTAACTTAGAACAAATGTGGTAACATGAAACCAGAAGAAAACATAAGTAACTACAGATAAAAACTCTAAAACAAAACATAAAACATGGAAACACAACAGAAAATACGGTGGAGCCAGATAAAATGCAACATCCTCTCACAATCAATTATAATAAAAGTCCCAGTTCAGCCTGCAGAAAGTGGTCGTGTCACAGCCAGATGTTCATGTCAAACACTCGTTGTTGTTGTTTATTAATAGAGACGTTAAATGAGTCTGATTTTAGCTCTCTAACGAGGACTGTGATTCTAGAGAGGACTGATAATTACCCCCTCCACCACCTCAGGACAATCATGATGTCGCCAGACGACCAAGCCCTGGAGAACCTGTTGTACAGCAGTGACCTTGGTGACGAGGCAGAGGGGTTGGAGCTGGGTGGCGGCGGCGGTGGCTCAGCGGGGGTGGAGGAAAGTGCTGCTGCAGACAATGTGAAGACAATGAGACGATTTTTAAAGCTGCAATATTCATCTTGTCTCGTGACGCTACATGTTCCAGATCATGGATCAGGGCCCAGTCTGCCTGTCATCCAGCATCAGCTCAATGCTGCAAAATTTTACCACACATTTATTATTATGAACATCATAACTATGAGAAACATCATCATCATTACTCAGTTTTTTTTTTTCTATAATAAAATTGCTCTCTCTATACGTCTCAGGCCCCGACAGCTGTGTCCATCCAGGAACCAATGATATGCGCTGGCTGCAGTGAGCAGGTGTGCGACCGCTTCTTCCTGTTGGCTGCTGGCAGGGTGTGGCACGGCGCCTGCCTCCGCTGCAGCCAATGTCAGTGTGAGATGCAGACGCACCCCTCACTTTACTGGAGAGAAGGAAACATCTACTGCCAGCAGGACTACTGCAGGTCAGAAACCTTTTCACCCAAAAACATCTCACTTAAAAACAGATTCAAATGGTGTGTGTTGTCCTCGTGTTTGGCTTCACCGTGTTTGTGGTGTTCATCAGGATGTTTGGAGGCGGTCAGTGTGCTCGCTGCTTCCAGCCAATCCCAGCATCTGCTCTGGTCATGAGGTCCGGTGAGCTCACCTTCCACCCTCACTGCTTCTCCTGCCAGGTTTGCTCAAAGTTTAGTTCTACAAGAAAAGAAATATTCATGCATTCGTGCCTGATTTGGAGTTCAGTTCATCCTGTGTTGTTAATATCAGTAATATCATTATCATTATTATTTCCTAAGCAGAGTAAATTGTAATGTTTTGCAGGAGTGTGACATCAAACTCATGCCTGGGAACCTGTACTGCATGCAGGGCCATACCCTCTACTGTCAGTCCCATTATCATGGTGACAGGAGTGTCCCAGTGTCCCACGATCCTCAACCCAAACCAAATCTGAATGAAGGTGAAGTGTGTGAAATGTTGTTTTAAAGCATTAAGGTGTGTTCAGACCTTTGCTAGCCAACACAAACAACAAGCCTCTCTGTGTGGTGACAGCTCAAAACCAGGTCTCAGGTGAAGGGGAGGAGTCAGTCAGCAGTCCAGAGCCACGACCGGACGACAGGGCGACAGGTGGAAGGACCCGCAGGAGGACCAAGCGAATCCGGACGTGTTTCCGCAGCGAGCAGCTCAGAGCACTGGAGTCATATTTCGCCCAGAAGCACAACCCTGACGGTAAAGACTGGACCTGCCTCGCACATAAGACCGGCCTGCCCAAGAGAGTCCTGCAGGTAAGAAATACAGGTGATTTTGTAGATTTTATTATTTTATTTATTTTGGCTCTTTGAAGGTAGTTGAATTGAAATTAGTTGATGGCAGTGATGTTTAAAAAGTTTCAGCTTTAAGTCCAGGACCAGTGTTTAGCTACTCTCCAGTCAGAGGGGCAGAACCAGGGACTACACAGGATTCATCTCACCTTAACCTGATGAAAGGGCCTTTCTAACTCGCTGGAGTACAATGAGAGGAAACTTACTGAAAAACGTTCTGTTCTTCACACACGCTCTTTCTCAGGTGTGGTTTCAAAACGCTCGAGCCAAACTTAGACGGTCCCTCACCGCTGACGACTCTCAGGTCAGCTCGCCCTCTGCTCCCCTGAGAGAAGTCACCATGGCGACCACCTCCCCGTCCCCGGCCTGCTCCCCACCCGACCATTCGCAGCCCTTCTCCACCAGCACCATCGACCAGCTGCAGCTGTCCCTGCTCACTGCCCCCCTCAGCGACCCCCCGGTGAGCCCAGCCATCAACCAGCTTCACCAGCTGCAAAACCCCGCCTTCTTCCTGGACTACGATTCCCAGAGTGCACCGGGGTGTATGTCCTCTCTGGAGGCCTATGAGGACTTTGGGGAGGCAGGAGGAGAAGCAGACAGAGAAGCTGATGCTGACAGTTCTTTTAGGCCACATCACTGTTAGTCGAGGGACCTTACGCTGCTTCAACCTGTAACTTTAAGGAACAATTAGAGACATTAAAGTTCTAATACTTAAGATTTCAGCTGAACTTCTTTAATGTGAAGCATTAAAGGCTCTGATCCGGCTGTAAGACGGTGAGCAGTACACAGTGAGGCTGATATCAGTCGGATCCAATTACAAACAATTTGTCTGTTTGTCAACATTTTAACTGCAATTCAATTTTATAATAAATTTCACAGCACTTCCTTTAGTTTGAAAAAAAAAAAAACTTTAACGGTACATTTACTCGCCTTTAACCACATCACATGACCTACATACTGAACATACTTGTACTGTTTGATCACAGTTTCGTCTTTGTGCACCAGCAGCAGTTCATCTTCCCTTCTGTGTGTTTACACGTAGATTTGAAACAGTGTGTTAATGAACTGAATATGAATCAGCAACTTTTTCCATCAGTGATTTGTGTCTGTCATTTTTTTAAAATTAAAAATGTGAAACATTTGCTGCTTTCAGCCTCTGTAAGGATTTTCTGCTTGGTCTTACAGTTAAATTGTCAAGGATGAAAACACAACAAATCTCAGATCTTATTTTTATTATGAGGAAGAGTGTACGACGGCAGTTGTCGTGTCAGTGTTATGTGTTCCACATTTAAACGTCATATCCTGGTTTCAGAAACCAGGATAACCAGGCCGACAGATGATCAGAAACCTGGATACTGTCAGAATCAGGTTTCTCATGTTCCATGTAAATGTCATATCCTGAATAAAATCAAAACAAATGAACAGAGAGCTCAGAGTCCATCTGAACCAGAATTATCTTTTCAACTTAATGAAGACAATCATAGATTTTCAAGGTAAGTTTGTTCCTCTAAGTTTTATGATTCAGAACAAATTCAAACATCATTCAGTCTTAAAACAGCCTGAGGGCAGAGATCGCTACAGACACACAAATGTCAAATAATCGGAGCAGATTTTAGTCAGAGACTAGCCTCGTTCAGTTTGAGGTCAGCAGCAACTTTGTTTGTCAACAGGATGATTCCTCAACGACCAGACTGTAATGACATTCTTTCAGGTGTGTCAGTGTTTTCCCAGTGAGACGACCTTCATGACGACCACGATGACAAAATACACCACGAGCTGCCCTCGTCTTGCTTTCTGTCTCATTGTCTCTCTGTGCCCCCCCCCCCCCCCCCCCCCCCCCCCCCGTCCTCTCCCTGAGTCTTTCTCTCCACAGAAACATCTTAATGAATTGGCTGCTTCCTCTTTGTGTATTGCCTCCCCAATCAAGCGGCGATAATTGCAACGACTCTCCGGGCCTCGTTGCTGAAGTGGACCGAGGTTTCTCAGCTGAAAGAATGAAGGTTATGGCAGCTGACCGTGGATCTTTGTGTGCGTCAGAGGGGTGAGGGACCAATGGGTAACAGCAGCCCGCGCCCTCGGGTGGAGGGGGAGGATGGAGGGCGCACACTTTTTAAAAAGGTCAGAGGCGACAAACATTAGAGAGGATACGACGAGTTCGACCACGACACAAGGTAAGACATGGTGAGCTGACTGAACTGAATTTTCTTATGTTGTTAAATTCCTCTTCTTCTTCACTGCTGCCAACACACAGAACTGCTTTTACCATTTTATGTAAAAAACAAACAAAGAAACAAAAAACAGGATACTGGAGTCCAGAGCTGCACACTTTCCATCTGCCCTGATGAAGAAAACCTTCAGTGCAAGTTTGAAATACTTTTCTCGGATTATTTCCTTAAATGACTTCCTTTTTCTGACTGTAATAAAGTCATAACGTTTCTTTCAGACTTATGTTATGTTAGACTAATTGATGTGAAAGTAACAACATATTTTAAAAAAGAAAGAAAAAAACTCACACACAAACATAACCTCTAATATATTATGTATATATAACTGTTCATTTCCCCCGTGACCTGTTTCTGTTTTCAGATGAGACCATCTTTCCATTTCGGTGCCTTTCAGCTCACCCTCCTCTCCCTCGCTTTCCTCAGCCCCATACCACGGATTGTCACACTATACCCCCTCTCCCCCACTGCCCTGCTACCCACAGTGGACGGACCTGAGCTTGAGTCTGCCCTGCTCCACCTCCAGGCTGCTCTGGAGGACCTGAGGGACAATGGACTCATCCAGCCTGAAGTCTGGGCCGAGCGGCCTCAAGATCCTCTACGAGCCCTGCTGGAACCTGGGCAGCAGGCGGAGGAAGTTGGTTCCTGGGAGGAGGAGGCACTGCTGAGGACCCAGAGAGGAGACCTGATGGCCCGGCCGCTGTCACCCTTCCCCGGGAGTCACTCTCTGGAAAGCATGCACTATCAGGACGGAGGAGATGGAGAGGACGGGGGGAAGAGGAACGAGGCTCTGACCTCCATCGCCGGAGGGCTCCAAGCCGTCAGCCGGGAGAAGGGGGGATTTGGTTTCCGCTTCGGGAGGAAAAGATGGACTAACCAGGGATGGAGGGATGAAGGGATGAAGGGAGGGGGAGCACAGAGGAGGACAAGTGGATCTGATGAGGGAAAGGTTTTTTAACATGAAAGAAAGAGGAGTTTGACGGGAGAAAAAGAGGGTGAAACTGTGAGGAGATGATTCAGTCAATGGTGTGTTTTCATACGAGGGTGGTGATACACTCAGCAACAAGGATGGTGTAAAATTCAAAAATCTATTTAGATGATTCATGACAACCAGTTGTTGCCGGAAAAGTTGCCCAGTGGGTCACTGCCTTAAAAATAAGATGCTGTGAGAGGTTTAGTGCAAGTTGCACTTGTTGCATTAGTTGCATTAGTTAATTCTCTCGTCAACACAATGAAAGCACCACTTAATTAAATTTGAAAATAAAACTATACAAGAGAAAAAATGAATAAATTAAAATGTATGTGCATGAATGGTCACGTAATAATTCAGCTCTTTCCTTTTCATCTTCTGTTTTTGCCTTTGAATCCGGACACAAAGGAAACAGTGCGACGCTCATGGTGACTGTATGTACAGAAAGAGAAAGACTCATCCTCAGCATCAAATGTTAAAGCTCCTCTGCAAAAGTGAAAGTAAATGTTAAAAGTAATGTCAAATCCAAAGTCTAACAGTGTAATAATAAATGTACATAGATATATATTGGAAGTGGGCCTCTGTAAATGTGTTAACTTGAATATGAGCAATGAATAAAAAGGTGGGAGGTGCAGCTTGTAATACAAAACTCTCACCACAGGTTTCGGGGTTGGATGTTTGATTCCTTCACCTGTTGTTGTTGTGTCGAAGTGTCCTCACACAAAACGCTCAGCACCTGACGCTTGTAGCTGGTTGATGTAAAAATTTAACTACTTTAGGTCTTTGACAGTGAAAAAGTCCCAGTTTTGTAAAGACAATTCTGCGTGTAACTTATTTCATACATCACACATCCTCTGTATTCCTCCCTGCGCTATCTGACAAAGCTCTGTCGGTGAAATCCGCCTGGCAACTGGTTCTGAATTATTTGATTGGATGACTGGGTGCGCAATAAGGAAGCACAACAGCAGGCCGCGGCCGCAGCCTGGGTACCCGGAGTGTTTCTCTCTCGTCTTTAAGATTTTTTAAGAGAGAACTTTTAAAACCATGAATCCACCAACAGCCTGGACGTTTGTGTTTCTGTCGTTACTGTGGCTGAATTTAGAGGCTGCCGGAGGCGGTGAGTTCACGGTCATCGGTCACATTTGTGAACTGAAAATAAAGAAACAAAAACGTGTCACAGCCATTTTGCAGTAGTAGACAGTTACAACGAACACCAGCGGTTTCAAAGTCGGTAACGGGCAGTTTAAACGTATTCACACGGTAAACGCAAATGTAGAAAAGCCATAAAAGGCTCCGGTGCTCGTGTTTACACGAAAGAGTCGAGCTGGCTGTAACGTGATATTCTCATAGAGTTATATAAATAATAAAAGGCCTGCGCGCACACACAAGTTTAAACCACAGACTGTATGCACTTTTCCTACTGTTTGCACTGTTTAACGCTTTTATTATTATTATTTTTATGTTATTGTTCTGGTGCGAACGTTTTCATTAAGGGACAGAAAGGGAGAGAAAGGGACGTCATCTAATGTCTTGTTTTGTCCAGTGTTCAACACATAATTTTTTTTATTTGCTAAAATGTAAGACCAGGTTCAATTAAACGATTAACCGATCATCAAAATAGCTTCAGATTAATTTTCTGTCAGCTGATCGATTAATCGTTGCAGCTCTACTGGAATGAGCAGTCAGGTAATCACTCGATGGACAATAGAATTGATCAGCAGCTATTTAGTCAACTGATTAATTGTTTGAGTCATTTTTGTCAAGAAGAAAATGTCAAACGTTTTATGTTTGTGCAGATTTGTGCTTCTGTAGTTAAATAAATATCTTTGGACTGTTGGTGGAACAGAAACATCTGTTTGGGGGACAGGGCCCTGGGCTCAGGGAAGTTGTGTTCTTTTCGACTGTTTTGTAGTGCAGTGAAGTAAATAATATTTCGTTTTTAACCCGCAGGCAGCCTGTCCTGTAGAACAGGTTATGGCAGGTCTGTTGCCTCACTCCCTGATATAGATTGAGGCAGGCAATGACAATGAACTCAAACACTTGAAAACAACAAACCACAGACAAAACTATGACCAGGAAACTGCAGTGGTGTGTTCACTGAGCCTTGTCAGTATAGGACTTTCAGTGAACATCTACACATCGCACCCCATGATCAATGTAATTAGAAGAGAATCACTCTAACAGTATACCAGATAAACACAAGCATGCCTCTGCTCCTTTTCCCACAAGGTTTATTTTTAATTCCATAAAATTTTATCAAGATTTTTAGGGGCCCATGTAATTTGGGATTTATTGATGAAAATCAAGTTATTTACTTGATACAATTCAATTTTCAATTCAATTCAGTTCAGTTCAGTTTTATTTATATTATATTTTGTTGAACCATCAGTCCAAAACTGAAAATATTAGTTTTGCCTTCATGTACAAATAAGAAAAGCATCAACATCCTCAAGTTTGAGAAGCTGGAACCAGCACGGTTGGCATTTTTGCTTAAAAATAACTAAAGCGATTATTTCAGTCTACTAATCGTTTGTGAATGAAATGATGGCATGCAGCAAAAAGTCTTTGAAAAATTGGGTGTGAGTGGGAGTGGGAGGCGAAACGAATTCTCTATTTTACGAGCAGCAGTGAACGCACCGCGTGAGCACGTCTGGCGTAGCGAGACGCAGGCGGCCATTTACCCGAGGCGGACCGAGGAGGAAGCAGAGTCGAAGCGCGGGCCGACGGCCGGAGAAACCGTTTGGAAAGGAGGTTTAGAAACGAAGCGACTCACGTTTTCTCCTCAAAATGTATATCGCCGCACTTCTTATCGTCCTGATGGCAGCATCGGCGGCGAACAGCGGTAAGCGGAGAGTTTTGTGGCTCGTTAATGTGCGTCAGATCAAAAGCGAAAGTGAAAGCGACTGTGACGCATTTGAAATTCGCGTTAGTTACTCGAGTTTAATCTTTACTTATTGATTAATGTAGACGTTTGTTTGTTTAGTTATGTGTATTTAGTTATGTTTAGTCATGTGTAGGCCTGCTACATAAATATAGGACGGAGGAATTGACTAATTGATTCATTGGCTTTTTCCAGCTGTTGAGGAACTGACTGTCACACTAACATGTAGTTAATGCTGCATATGATCCAAATGCAGCTCCTCACCTCTCTGTATGATTTTTTTGTTTTTCAAATACACAAAACAATAACGTATATTCTATTATATTGTATGTAATTATAATAATATAAAATTATATTTTAATTGGTAATTTGAGCCTCAGAGGAAATTAAGAAAAAATATTCTGAGACATCCAGGTCAGTAAAGGTGGCTCGGTCACGTTGTAAGTGTTGTAATGAGCGTTTGTTCAGATTTCTGGCTCAGTCTGTGGACGCCACCCTTTGGCTGCTGTTGCTGACATTGTTAAAATATCTCTGATAGGAGAGTTTGACTGTAAACGTGTTCACTTCCTCGTTCTTTCTTGTTTTCTTTCTAGCTGGAGCTTGGGGCCAGAACTGCCGCAGAAATTTAAGAGTAAAAAAAAAATCCAATAACTATAAATCAACCAACATTGTTTCTTACATGAATAAAGAATGTACGTCGAACAGTTAATCTATCTTTAGCATTTCTTTAATTTTGTGGTACTTATTGGCAGACGTATGGAACAATTCTAATATACTGTATCTGTGAAAAGCTTTACTTCAAAATAAAAGAGCTTTCTTACAGGCTGGTGGTTGCTAACGTTTTACGAGTTATTGTTTTCTGGATTCTGGGATCAGTGGTGTCGCTGTGGCTTGTTTCGTACGTGTGCTTAAAAAATATATAGATTTTAAAGACCCATAAGTTTTTATGTTCGTCTTACAAGTTCATGGAATAGTTGATCAGTTGACAGGAAATTAATAGACAACGATTTTGATATTTAATTAATTGTTTAAGTCACTTTTTTTGTCAAGCAGCACGCCAAACATCCTGGGGTTCTAGGTTCTCATTTATGAGGATGTCTTTGGCTGTGGGACTGTTGGTTGGACAGGTCACCTTGAGCTTTAGAAAATTTTGATGGACATTTTTTGTAGGTTCCCTAAACATCATCTCTGCCTTGTCTAATGAATATCTGTATGTCTGTCCTTCTACCTGTGTGATCTCCAGAGCGACATTCTCTCTCTTACATCTACACGGCGTTCTCCAAACCTGTCGAGCTCCCTGGCATCCACGAGTTCACAGCCATGGGTCTGCTGGACGGCCGGATGATTGATTACTTTGACAGTACAAGCCAGAAGAAAGTGCCCAAACAGAAATGGATGGCAGAGAATCTTGATGTGAATTACTGGGATAAAGGCACGCAGTCCCGTCAGAGCAAGCAGCAGTGGTTCAAAGTCAACATCGGGATCCTGATGGAACGAATGAGACAGAATGATTCAGGTAAGATCCATGAAATGTGCAGGACTGGGACCACATTTCCCTGAATCATTTATAAATGATAGGACCATCATTTGTTTCACTGTCCTGCCCTTTAGATGTCCACATCCTTCAGTGGAGGCATGGCTGTGAGGGAGAAGTGGATTCTAAAGGCAATCTTGAGTACTTCAATGGCGTTGACATGTACAGCTACGATGGAAAGGACTTCCTGGCCTTTGACGACGCTCATGGAATTTGGGTTGCCCCCACTAGTGAAGCAGCCCAAACCAAGAGGAAGTGGGATGAAGTCCAGGTCCTAAAAGAATACACCAAAGGCTACCTGGAGAAAGAATGTATTGATTGGTTGAGCAAGTTCATGCAGTTTGGGAAGAAACAGCTGAAAGAAGCTGGTAAGAAAAAAAATCATTGTTTTTTTTATATTCATCTTCACCAGAGATTTAAAAAGTGATGAAATGAAATGAAAACATTTGTTTAAGATCCTTAATCACCTCTCGTTGGCTAAAGTTAAAAAAGTTACTGTGCCTGTTTGTAGATTATCTTTATTATGAGTCATTCATTTTATTGTGAGGACATCATTGGTCTGTAGCATACTGCTGTGTAGCCACCCTGCTAACATGAACTCACTGTTTTCTCTCTGCAGTTCCTCCTCAGGTGCACTTGATTGCAAAGAACTCCAAAGTTGAGAGAAACGTGATTCTGTCGTGCCTGGCCACAGGTTTCTACCCAAAAGAAATCATCCTGCGGATCAAAAGGAGCGGGCATATTCTGACTAAAGAGGACGGAGTGGTCACCACAGGCGTTCGACCAAATGAAGACGAGACCTACCAGAGGAAGGACAGTGTGGAGATTTTGAGGAGTGACACGTCCCAGTACACTTGTGAAGTCATTCACGAAGCGTCCGGATTAGAGGTTGAGAAAGTTTGGGGTAAGAAACTTTTTTTGTTTTTTGTGGCAGTTTTTATTTTTAATTTCTTTTAAATGACAGTAGCATGTTCTGCGTGCTGTTATCCAGCGAAGTGCTGCATTATATGCATTTTGTGATCACAGTCACAAAGTGGAAGTTGACAAGATTTTTTTTTTTATTAGTTTTATAGACTCAGGATTGGATTCAGACACTTTCTTGATTCATTAAAGCTGCTAACAGCGTTGTCTGTGCCAGTGTTTGTATTGTTGTATGAAGAAATTGACTGTGTATTAGGACTACAATGTTTACATCACTGCAGAAGGCTCCAAGTGATAACTCTCAAATGACTGAAATCACCTTACCAACAAAGACTGAATATCCAGTGAAACCAAACCACTGAGGTTTATTTTCACCTGGGTGTTTTTCATAGCTTTGGTGATCATTTCTATCAGTTATGGTGACAAATT
Source organism: Toxotes jaculatrix (assembly GCF_017976425.1). Lineage (NCBI taxonomy): Eukaryota > Metazoa > Chordata > Actinopteri > Toxotidae > Toxotes > Toxotes jaculatrix. The sequence continues at coordinate 1,046,247 of NC_054406.1, forward strand.
CAAATTCAGGAAATATGCCAACATGGCTGAAGGAAAGTTAAATGGAGCCAAAAATGCTCAAGATCAGATGATGAAGTGAACTGAATATAAAAATAATGTAAATGTTTTCTGTGTTTTAGATCACATACTTCCTGAAGAGTCTGGAGGATGTACATCAGCTATCATTGTTGCAGTGGTGGTGGTCTTGCTCCTGGTTGCTGTGGGGGGTGTGCTGTTTGTCCTGCGTAAAAAAGGCATACTTGGTAGGTGCAATATTTACTCAATGGCCAGTATATTAGGTATAGCCTGCTAAAACTACTGCAGTCTGATAAAACTCTGAAATAAATACTATGTTTGTAAAGTTTATAATGTGAAATTTTCATTGATAATATTTTGTCCACCCCACATTTAACAGTGAGGGTTACCAGTAAATTGCAGTACGATTCAGCAGCACCACAAACTGCAGTCTCTAAAATGACCATGGAGTTTAATTAGTTTAAGCTAAGTGTCCCTAATAAATTGCCAGTGATAAAATAGGTATGTTTTGGAGTACAGTTCAATCTGTTTGTTTTTGAATGTGTTTGTAACCTTTGTTTTAATGCACAGGTCGCCAGTCTGCACAAGACACCAAACGTAAGTCCTTTATTTCTCTGTTTTAGGTTTTTTCACTGAGGATGTTAATGTTTTTGCAGCCGTGGCTCAGGGGCTGAAGTTGATTAGTGAGTCAGATCACAGCCAGCTCCCACTTTAAATTCTACATTATAATCGTGCTTTCACACCACTAATAAACCACACCAGCGTCTGACTGCAGATCCACCTATTTTGACTTGGCCCGGTTGTTTGGTCTGCACCAGAGTTTGATTGACAGCTTTCAGATCAGCCTAAATGAACTGAGACAAACTGGCAAATGCACCATGAGGAAAAAACGGGTTCAAAATGTTGTGAAACCTCAGATCTATCATGTAAATGTTATTTATTACAGTTAGTGATTTACATTTTTTCCTCACACTTGAAGTTGATCGTCTTGATTCCAGCCATAAGATGGTGTTAAAAATGTGTGCTCTCAGAAATACGGATTGTCTTAAATATTTTCCTTGTGTATGTTTTTATATAGTTGCTAACAAACAATAACATCTTTGCAGACCCAGTTTCTGTTGCAGTGATCACAGGGAACAAAGGTAAATGCACAATGTCATATGTTTAGTTGCTGTATTAAAATAATAATTTCGTATAGTTTTATTGTTGTTTCTCACCTTATTATTAATATTAACATTAAAGTTCACAATTGTTAATATAATATCTGACCAAAGTCTGGTCCAGCACGACGTCTTATTTTTACTATTCATTTAATATCATGTCATTGTGTTTTTGTTAACCATGAAATAATTAGTGAGAACAAATCACACACTAAACAGTTTGTTAGTTCACATTGCCTCACTCCAATAATGTCTGTGTAATTTGAGTAATAGATTTAAAAAGAAACTGAGTTGATTCAGTTTGATCTTTGGAAGTTTAAAACCAACCAGGAGATGGCGCTGAAGTTGATCGTCCTGATTCCAGTCATAAGATGATGTTAAAAATGTGTGCTCTCAGAAATATGGATCGTCATAAATATTTCCCTTGTGTATGTATTTATATAGTTGCTAACAAAGAATAACATCTTTGCAGCCCAAGGTTCTGCTGCAGAGCAGCAATGTTTCCTGGCCCCAGAGAACAAAGGTAGGTGCACAATGTTATATATTTATATTTACAAATCACACACTCAACAGTTTGTTAGTTCACATTGCCTCACTCCAATAATGTCCGTGTAATTTTAGTAATAGATTAAAAAAAACAAACTGAATTGACTCAGTTTGATCTTTGGACGTTTAAAACCAACCAAGAAATGACACTGAAGTTAGGAGGTGTTGTGGTGGTAGCTTAGTCGGACAACAACTGTTTATTCATGTCTGAAACTTAAATTATTACATCTCTTTAATCTACTTGAGACCTTTGTCATTTTCCACTACAGAATAAGTGTTTCTCTGCAGGCACAGTGCCTGATTCTGAACACTGCTTCTGGTTCAGTCTCAGTGAAAAAATAAAGAAATCAAAATGAGTCCAGAAAGCACAGATATGATTTGTAGAAGTGTTTATATGTGCCACATGTACATACGCTCACACGTACCTAAATACGTTTTCTTTTCAGAGCACAACGGTAGTGCTGCCTCTATTGCCAGTTCTGACTCTGGTGAGTATCTCTGCTGACCAGTTAAAAGCTTCAGCGTTTCCATTGCACTTTGTCGTTATTGGTTTTTTATCAGCACTCCAACCTTTCTACTTCAGCCATTCAGACAAACGTTTTTCCAATATAGCAAAATATATAGATTTTTTCTTGCTCACAAATTGAAAATGTGCAAGAACAGGTGGGTTTCCACCCACCTGGTGTCAGGGCCTACAGGACAGAGCAAAGCCATTGCTATGGATACTGGTAACGCTTATGCTTTGCCTGATAATTGAACATGATAATTGAAAATGTTTGCTGTGAAACAATTAGACATACATGCATTTGGAATGACACTGTGACACAGTACAATATGTTCAAACTGTTCACACCAAGAGAAGCACATTGTACATTTCACAGTCGTCTGTGTCATAACCACGAGGGCAGAATGAGCATGTGAAGATGTTGCTTATCAGGTGCAAAGGTCTGTTATTATTCTTCTGTGGACGTCACAGGTCACATTGAATAGCAGTCCTGTCAATCATTAGGTGTGAGAGGCGTTCCTTATCCTTTATTCACTGAGCTCACACTCCCTTATATAAAACATGTATTTGTGCTGGAAGGAACCCAGTGGTGTTGAGGTTCTACATCACAGTTAACTGCAGTTCTTTTCTCCTTCTAAGATTCACACAATAACTTCTGCCACCTGTAGAACATATGATATATTTTGTTTTAAAATGTCATTAAAATCAAAGTGACAACAATTTTGCTAAAGGTTTCCTGTTGCTTATAGAGCACATCAGATTTCTTCCTTTCTTTACTGCAACATGTTTGTATTTGTAAACACATTTACTGCAGTCAGTCTGCAGTAAACCACAGGATGAAGAGGCTTGCAGTACAGTTCAATCTGTTTGTTTTTGAATGTGTTTGTAACCTTTGTTTTAATGCACAGGTCGCCAGTCTGCACAGCCTAGCACACAATGTAAGTCCTTTATTTCTCTGTTTCAGGTTTTTTCACTGAGGATGTTAATGTTTTTGCAGCCATGACTCAGGAGATTGAAGCTTTAAAAGTTGATTAGTGAGTCAGATCACAGCCAGCTCCCACTTTAAATTCTACATTATAAACGTGCTTTCGCACCACTAATAAACCACACCAGCGTCTGACTGCAGACCCACCTATTTTGACTTGGCCTGGTTGTTTGGTCTGCACCAGAGTTTGATTGACAGCTTTCAGATCAGCCTAAATGAACTGAGCCAAACCGGGAAATTCACCATTTTTTCTAACACTCACACTTGAAATTGATCGTCCTGATTCCAGTCATGTTAAAAATGATCGTCTTAAATATTTCCCTTGTGTATGTATTTATATAGTTGTTAACAAATAACATCTTTGCAGCTGGAGGTTCTGATGCAGAGCAGCAACCTTTCCTGGCAGCAGGGAACAAAGGTAAATGCACAATGTTATATATTTAGTTAGTGTTTTAAAATAATAATTTCTTATTGTTTTATTGTTGTTTCTCACCTCATTATTAATATTAACATTAAAGTTCACAATTGTTAATATAATATCTGACCAAAGTCTGGCCCAGCACGACGTCTTAAATATTTTTACTATTCATTTAATATCATGTCATTGTGTTTTGATTAACCATGAAATAATTAGTTCTTTTCTGCACAGGGTCAGACGGGTCTCTCAGCAACGGTGGAGCAAGCTCTACTACCAGTTCTGACTCTGGTGAGTATCTTAGTTGACCAATTAAAAGCTTCAGCGTTGTTTTCATTGCACTTTGTTGTTGTTTGTTTTCATCCGTACTTGTTGGCTGAACTTTTCCACCTCAGCCAAGCAGACAAATGTTTTTCAATATAGCAAAATATATAGATTTTTTTTTTCTTATTCACAAATTGAAAATGTGTGAAAAACAGGTGAATGGAAACCCACCTGGTGTCATAGCAGAGCAAAGCTCGTTCCAGATATTTTCCTGCTATCATAAGTCAAAGTGTCTGCTGGGAAAAACACCTGCTGGGTGAAGTTTGTCCAGCTGGTGATTATAAAAGCAGCTTTGCTTGGTGTTTGCATTTTCTTTTCCTCATACAGTCCATCTGATTATGCCTGACTGAATCTTTTGACTCTACGTTTTTCAGTTTGTAAAAAGGTTTTCTTTTCCCCAGCGTTGCAACGCTGCTCTGATTAATTAATTGGAGTGAACCTAGAGTGTAATGATCGCCAATTAAGCTTTATATGTGTTTTATCATCGATGATATGATATGGCACACTTTGCTGGGACAGCACTGAAAACTGAATTCTTTAAATCATGTCCTGGTTCCTGTGGATTATCAAGAGCATCAGGAACACTGGAAAGACATGTTTCTGAGCAGTTATCTCAAAACCTGTCTGCATGGCTTGGTATCACCAGAGCTAACTGAGAAAATTTCTTTCTTCTATTGGGTTTTAAACCTAATAAACTTACTGAACTTAATACCAAAGGTGAATTTTAGCCATGTGACACAGCAGAGCAAATAATGATCATTAGTAATCATTAGAAAGTAGAGAAAGTAACATGTTCATTTTCTGCCCACAGGAGTGTAATAACCTAAGCACCTGAAGAGGAGAAAGGAAGACGTGGTGTGTACATATTCTGAAGTCTGCAAAACATCCTCAGCCCAGCTTTTACTACTGGGCTGAGGATACAAGTAAAATTAGTAAGAAGAATTAGTAAGAAATTAAGTTTAAAACCCAGAATTGGCAATTTTAGCAATTCAATTTACAGTGAAAAAGAAGAAATTAAATATGTTCTGAGACATTTTCTGAACATATGATAAATATATTCAGAAAATGTCTCCACTTTTTACTTATCACTTAAAGGTTTTTCCAGCTTTAGAACAGTGAAGCTGCTGCCTCAGCCACATGAGGAAATATGTGTATATATGTTGAGTTTTTTCCCACAATATTTTTATTGAAATTTTACAAATGAGCTACAGACAGTTATAACAAACAAATGCTCCTCTGATTAGACTAGGTAATCTTCAAATAATACATTTTGTGCAATAAAATAAAATATCAAATTGCTGAGATTAAAAAAATGATAAAAGAAAAGGGAATCACAAGCATGGAGACTGCATGGTCCACAACCATCATTCACCTCCTTCAGGCGTTATGTTTAAATTAGAGCTGTGTCGATAAAATCGATTCTCCTACTGTCATTTTATTTTGTAAAGATCGATTCGTACGTGCTCACGTACGAACTTGCGTCATCGAATTCACGCATGCGTGCGTGGTGTGAAGCTGCCAAATAATGAACATGACGTCAGACAGTACACAGTGCGTACTGTCCGACGTAATTCAGTAATGCCCAAGTTTGCACTTTTTAATTTTTAATGTTAACTAAGCATTTCTTACTGTCCGACCATGTTCATTGTTTGGTAGCTTCACACCATGTGCGCATGCGTGAATTTGATGACGCGAGTTCGTACGTGAGCACGTACGAGTCGACCTTTACAAAATAAAATGAGAATAGGAGAATCGATTTTATCGACACAGCTCTAGTTTAAATTGTTAACATAGTCAATGAGAGGGCACCATATCCTCTCAAACACATGCTTTTTCGATTTCAGTATGTATGTTATTTTTTCAAGAGGAAGGGTTGTTAACATCTGTCTCAGCCACTGTGTCACATCTGGTCTATGAGTCTTTTTCCATAATGGTGCAATGCATTTTTTGGCATTGAGCAAACCGAGGTCCATGAACGTCCTTTCACTTTTGTTGTTTATATATGTAATATTACATTTAAGATTGACAAAAAGGAAGAAATTTTACATGAAGAGGACACACTGCTTTGTGGTTGTAATGAAGTAGTGAATCCAAACAGGGCGCCATGGGGATCGGGTTTGAATTCCAGTGAATGTGACTGTCTGAAGTGTAAATTTATTCACCACTGTTCAAATATATTTGATATGATTTGATGCTTTGTTGTTAGTTCATGATGGTTGAATAAACATATACATGGTTTGACGTGATGAACCTGGAGGTCACAGATGCAAACAACTGAGCTTGTTTCGATCAAGGTTAAGAGACAAGGTGACAAACAAATTGCTTTCCTACTCAAATATAAAGTATTTGTAGTTTGTCTAAAAAACTTAATTTAGTTCAAGTCATAAATGTGCCTTTGTGAATCAATGCCAAAAATGTAATTAAGACCTAATTTTTGTTCTTTTAAAATATCTCTAGGAGCCATGAGTGTGTTATGTATTTTTATTAGTAGTAAGGTTAAGGGATATTGTTTGTTTGTTTTTTGTTTATTAGTATATTGTTTATGTGATCATGTTGATTGGGGGGATAGCGGGTCACATGGTTATGGTTGTATATATTAGTTGATTTCACCTGTTGGTCTTTTTTTGTTTGAGAGAGAGAAAGTGGGTGGGATGCATGATGTTTTTGTTGATTGCTAACTTTTTGTAGCGTGTCAGACAATAGGGCCCATCCTTCTGTCTCTCAGCGACTCTTAGGACTGCGAAGTCGCTACAATATCCAGGCTAAGGCTCAGCTTTCCTACTGTCTGTCTCTTGTCTGTTTTTCTGTTTACTGGTAATATATTATCTTTTTGTTTGTAATCTTGTTGATTCCTGTCTGCCTATACTGAATAAATAATCTAAGATAAAGTAAGATTCTTAAATCTTTGTTAAATTGTTAGAGAATTTTGTGTGTTTGAGAAGCTGTGTTGTAAAAAAGACATGTAAATGTGGCAGCAGTTCACAGACCCTCCTGCATCCCGATGTCCTGGAACTGTCCTGGGATCAGTTCCAGAAAGCATTCGGTTTAGTCCCCCCATGTCTCTTTAAGTCTGGGGACCTTGCTCTGATGTTGGAGGGGTGTGTGGCCCCTGTTTTTGTTTACACACGCACTGTACGGCATGACGTCACTGGGCGGCAGCAGGACGCGACGGTTTTGAACGGACACACTGAGCAGAGAGAGTTTGTGTCCGCTCGTGTTATCGTGTGTGTTTGGGTGTGTTTGTGTTTCAGCCCGGCCTCAGCTCCGCCTCAGCCCTCGGAGCAGCGGCCCGTTCATCGGAGCTGAACAGCCGTTAGAGACGCGGAGGTGTTTATATGCGTTTCCAGCGTTTTTTATTTTGTTAATTTACTGCTAAGCTAACGGTCCCTGCGTTAGCCGGTGTGCGCGGCGTTACCATGGTGACGCTTCGTCGCAGAGGGCTCGCGGACCAGAGCAGCGGACCTCAGCGGCAGCAGAGGCCGCCCGGGAGCTCCGAGGCCCCGCCGCGGGCTCCACCAGGTACCCGGAGCAGGAGCACGGAGCCCCGACAGGAGGAATCCGCACTGTCCAATGTGAGTCCGTCCGCTGTCCTTTCCAGAGAGGCTTCGCTGCGTCTTTTGAGTTTTATTTCTTAACCGTCGGTCTGTCAGAATCAATGAGCCAAGCTGCGAAGACACACATATCTTCTTCCGCAAACTTTTTAGGAAACAAATCTGCCGCTAAAAATAAAATTATATCAAGTTGAACTAGTTGTAAATGTATGTTAAAGAGAGTAACACTATCTTTGGTGATAATATTACAGTAATCAGTGTTTACACTTAAAGGAAAACAAGACATAATACCATAAATAACATTCACAAACAATTAGAAAACATTTGAATTTGTGATGGTAAATGACATTAGATTGTGTTGTACTTTATGTGATTGTTGTTGTAAATTAATGTGTGTTTTTATGTGGCTATGTGATGCATATCTTATGCTGCCATTTTGGCCATGTGTCTCTGGTAAAACTGATCATGTGTCTTATTTAGTGTTCTTGATTAAATAAATAAAGACTCAACGACTCTGTCAGCACAGGGTCATGTAAGGGAAAGTTTTCGTTAGCCAAGTTCAAGGAGGAAAACTCATTAACCAACATCCACAGTTAAGTAAAAGTCCAATTGCGACTTACTTAGAGTACTCAGGTTTACTGTTGAATCTTGAACCGTGGGCTGTAGTGGTGCTGTGCTCTGAATGATGTGACCGTTAGAGTACGACACTGATTTCTTGTTGTTGTTACAATTCACCAGTTTCTGAAACATCTGATGCGTTTTCCAGGGATTTAAAGGCGAAGACGACAAACAGAATCAGGTCAATTCAGAAACACACGAGGACGAAGATGTGAAACCAGCGAGAGCCATTATCAGGTGTGATCAGAGTGACAGTGAATATCTGCTGAAATGATTAGTGGGTTAATTTATGAACCACTTGACAGAAAATGATGTGCCTGTAATTAATTATCAGTTTGATAATCCATTGTTTGTAAATTAAAGCATTACACTCTGAATGTACTCTCAGGGATTTTAGGGTAACGTCATAAAAAAACTGCTTTCTGATTTTGTGTGTTAAATATATATTTACACAAAGACAGATGCAGTGACAGTGAAATTACAGACAGCTGCCTGAGGAGCTCAGTTTCTTTTTTTCCTCACTCTGAGGTTTGTTTTGTGTTTACAGGAAATCTCCAAGGCTTCAGAATACTGCAGGTAAGGACAGTGATGTTAAGGCAAAGCACTGTGACCTGGGAGAAAGTCATGGAATTTGTTAAACTCGCAAATGTCATAAAAATTTCAGATAACAGTTATTTAAGTACAGTTACCAGACTTAGGCTCCTCAGATGTGAATATTTGCTGCTTTTCTTGGACTTTTATGATACTAAAGTGAATTTAACGTTTGAGGCATCTGGTGACGTCACTGTAGGAAATTATGTTAGATTTCTTTGAATTATGTTTGACAATTATGTTTGCTTTATTATGTTTGATTTCTGTGTGTGTGTGTGCCCAGGAGGGCTGAGGAGAAGCACCAGGCCGACCAAACCAACCAGCAGGTACCAGGCCTCCAACATGTTTGACGGCATCAGCACCAAGTAAGAAAAACCCGGAACTGAACCAGTTTGTCAGTTAATTGTCCATTAGACAGAACAGTAACTGGCAGGTGCTCTGATAACTGATTAATTGATTATATAAACGTATGTTTTCCATTTCACATAAACAAATGACAGATCTGAACCCTGTTTGTTGGCTCTTTGTGATGTGTTGACGTCTGCTCTCTCTGCAGCACGACCAGGTCGGTCCTGAAGAGGATGGACAGCATGAAGAAGAAGAGGCGGCTTAGTAACAACAAAGAAGGAGTGAGTAACACAGTTACTGGGCTGAAACATTTCCATCCTGACAGTAAACACCTTGTCTGGCCTGATCTCTGTATGTCAGTGTTCTTGCTGTTCATTTATATTGTTTAAAATATGTGTCCCTGAGATGCCTCCATCTTTTGTGTTACTGTTTGTGTTACCAAATTATCCACAGACCTCAGGATTTCCATTGGAACTGTTTCTTTAACATTGTTTTCTGCTGCGTTCGTCTGTATTTGAATATAAACTGAGATCAGCTGGTTTAGATTATTTTGTATTCAGACTTTGTGTTTACGTTTAGTGGCAGCTTCACAGCCATGTTAACACACTGTGACTCTCCCTGTGGGTGCTGCCTCTCTTATCAGGCTGTTGTGAGGGCGGTGCACCCAGCTGCACCCTGCCTCCCTCCCACCCCTCACCACTCATGGTGAGGGGGCGACATCTCTATCAGCTGCCACCATATTGGAAGGCAGCCGAAAGCCTGAGAAGCACCAGCCCTCGTTTTTGTTTTGGTTTGTTTTTATCACTCAGAGTTTAAGAGGTGACATAGTTTAGATCCACTGGCCTTGAAATGGTTTCTCATTCTGATTTAACTGACTAAAAATCTGCTGGTGCTTCCCTCTGTCCTGTGTCTGCAAACTCATAAACAAAACAACTAAATGTCTTGTTGCCTTCCAGTAAAATTTGTTATTTTACCTGCTTTAAACAAGCAAACAAAAAAACAGCAACACAATATTGGGCTTGAAATAAGCAGAATATTTTGATATATACAGTAAAAACTGCAGAATATGATCATGATTTCCATCCCTGCTGGAAGTGCAACAGAGGTACTGATGCCTTAGACTGAAGCCCGACATTGTTCTGCTTTGATTGTCTTATAGTGTTTTTGTGTTTGATGAAATTGCAGAAGATCTACTCTAAAGCTCAGAGCAGGAGAACACCAGTGCCACCACAGAGAGAGTGCAGTGACAGCGAGGAAGAAAACGGTTGGTGCAAACCTTCAGGAAGGGAGAGAGGGCAGATTAACATGCATTATGGGAGAAGACGGAGAAATGTGACTCACTTAAGACACCACATTTTTCATGTCATCCCCTTAAAACATCTGTCTTTATTTCCTGTGATAAAAACCATTATTTCCAGGTGCAGCTGATGACGAGGGCAGCAGGCAGGAAGTGGCTGCAGACGGAGACAGCAGCTGCAGCGTTAACCAGAACTTTGACGCCAAACTGAGCAGAGCCTCATCACTCTACCAGGGACCCAGCAGCGGTCAGTGCTGCACGGCTGATCACAGAATCCAAAGCACAAATAAATTTGGAAATTTGATGTTGATTCACTCAGCACGAGCCGTTTGGTGTTGTTTTCTCTGTTGTTGTTTAGAGTTCCCGAGAGGAACCTTCAGGATCAGTGCCTCTGGACCAAACACAACCCGCAGAGGAGCGCTGAGGTGCGACTGTCTGGAGGAATGTTACAGTGTGCACCCATGCTCTGATGAGAAATGACATGAGTGGCCACTTCATTATTGAGGAACTGGTCACTTGGATGATGTGTCTCAGACAGATTTGGCCCCATAGTTTAATTATTTGACCCACTTTTGACCTCATACTTAACAGATGATCAAGTTTTTTTTGCTTTGATGTTTGAAAGAAATGTCAGAACTGAACGAAAGATTGATCTGGTGTCTCTCCTACAAGACAAGACACACAAGACGCAGCCTGAGACGGAGACCATCGAGTTAACATTATAATTCAAACAAAACAACTGTTGTTAGGATGCACACACAAGTTTCTCTCTTCTGTTTCCTCGTCTTCACTTTTCCTTTCATCCTCCAGACCCACTAAGAGTTCATGGTCGAATTCTGATGAAGACGACTCTGATGATGAAGAGCAAAACAGTGAAAAAGCCTCTGGCAGGTCAGTAGGTGCATTCTGAATCTCTTCACTGAAGGACAACATTTATAGTGTGTAGTCTGTTGATGTTTGTATTTATTGTTGTTACTGTGGATTTATGCTGCCCTCTTGATTTCAGTCAAGACTTTCACCTGGTTAAATAAAAGATGGTTAAATGTAAAATGACTTCTGCCTCTCTCATTCATCTGTGTTGATTAAAGGTTTGTGTTGCCCACAGAATGTTACTCTTGACGTTGTTGGTCATCTCTGGACCAGAAACCTGCTTTGTTGATTGTTGTGTGTTTGTTTTCGTTCTTCGTGTCAGCTGTCAGCCATTCAGCCTGCGTACAGACGATCTCCTGGGGACTCGCAGAGACAAGATGAGTGCAGGAGCAGGCCTCGCAGACATTGATCCCATGGCCATCGACCAATCAGTGCGTTTAGACATATCATGCATTTAAACCATGAAACTATCAGCCAGCAGCCTCTTGTGACCTCTGTTCTCCAGGTTACACTGTGATGACTTAGACTGAAATCTGCTCGAGCCTCATTTCCTCTCTCCCTGCTTCCTTTCTTCCTTCCTCAGGTGGGATTTGACAGCATCGGAGGTCTGTCAGGCCACATCTCTGCTCTGAAGGAGATGGTCGTCTTCCCACTTCTGTACCCTGAGGTGTTTGACAATTTCAAGATCCAGCCTCCCAGGTCACACACACACACACACACACAGGATTCACATATTTACAGGGACTGTGTACATTCTTTGACTCTCGTGGACAAAGAAAACGAGCAAAATGTCCTTTTTGCTGAAAAATAATTGAGTAATTCCTGTCCTCTCAGAGGTTGCCTGTTTTACGGTCCTCCTGGGACGGGGAAAACACTGGTCGCCCGGGCACTGGCCAACGAGTGTAGCCACGTCAACAGAAAGGTGTCCTTCTTCATGAGGAAGGGAGCCGACTGCCTCAGCAAGTGGGTGGGCGAGTCAGAGCGGCAGCTGCGGCTGCTGTTTGAGCAGGTAACAGACACATCAGAACAGACCTGATGTCCCTGTACTGCCCCCTGCTGGATGACTGCAGATCATGTCTGACCTCCATGATGAATATTTGAGGAGCGACGAGCCCCTCTGTGCCACCAGCCTGAAGGGATGTCGCCATTCTTCCTTCTGTATTAGAAACTTATTTTACAAAAGCGGGACCACATGTGCTTCACATTCTCTGTGCAATCGCAGGATTTGAATTATAAGGGAGGATTGCGTCCTCTCCACCACCACAACAGAGACCAACTCAGCTCCAGTCACCAAGCTTGACCCTGTGCTGATCCTAAACACACGCACAAATGTCTGTTTCCTCTGACGCTGTGCTTCAAAGTGTAGCAGCTGAGTGTGTGTTGGTGTGTGTCGTCCGTAGGCGTATCTGATGCGTCCGTCCATCATCTTCTTTGATGAGATTGACGGCCTGGCTCCAGTCCGATCCAGCAGACAGGATCAGATACACAGGTCCGAACGATCTTTGTCAGTCATACTGTAGTTGTTGTAATGTTCTCCTTTGACCACAGTCTCAGCATTTTTATCTCTCATACACTTCAAACTAGGACTTTAGCGAGAGCCTCTATGGACCGAATGACCAGGGTTTCTGGATGAGACTGTCCTGTAGCTAACCCAGGCCTTTGTTTTTCCTCCTCCCATGCAGCTCCATCGTGTCGACGCTCCTAGCTCTGATGGACGGTTTGGACAGTCGAGGTGAAGTTGTGGTGATTGGAGCAACAAACCGTCTGGACTCCATCGATCCAGCACTGCGGCGGCCCGGACGCTTTGACCGGGAGTTCCTCTTTGGCCTTCCCGACAGAGAGGTTAGTTATGTTCTCTGTCATCCATGCATTTTATTTATTATTTTGAAAAATACAGGCAGTATTCATTCTTCATCATTAAATTGTATTTACATTTATTCATTTACATAAGTACAGTTCCCTCAACTTTGATTTTCACAGTTTGAAATTAAACTCTTTTAATACATGTGTGTTTCAGTCTCGTAAAGAGATTCTGAAAATCCACACCAGGCAGTGGAAACCTGCACCATCAGAAGATTTCCTGGACGAACTGGCAGAGAAATGTGTTGGTAAGAACAACCATGACAGAAATCAAAGAGTATTAATCCAAACAACGTGCTGTAGATATAAACCAAAACCAGTGACATAATATCAAAAAAAAGAAATTAATCAAACTATTTCTTGTCCTTACTGAAGGATTATCGTCCCAGAAGCTCAACACTAGAAGCACATCCAGAGCCATGAGATCCTGATACATATCATTTTTTAATCTGAAATGTAGCAGTGACCTTTGACCTCTAAATCTTAGCAGGTTTGGTTTTATGGTTGTATGTATCTGTCTGTGTAATCTGGTCGTCAATCGCTCTCTCTCAGGTTACTGTGGTGCTGACATCAGGGCGGTGTGTACCGAGGCGGCGCTGTGCGCTCTTCGTCGCCGCTACCCGCAGATCTACGGCACCTCCCAGAAGCTCCTGCTGGACGTCTCCTCCATCGCCGTCGGCAGCTGTGACTTTGTGGCAGCCATGAGGAAGATGTCACCGGCCGCACAGCGCTCCGCCGCCTCGCCCGCCAAACCCCTGTCACCTGTGGTCCACCCGCTGCTGGGCGTCGCCCTGCAGGACATCCTGGAAGCTCTGGAGAGGCTGTTTCCTCACGCTGAGCAGGGCATGAAGAGGAAGCGGGAGCCAGGTGGGTCACAGCTAAAGCCCAGAGATGCTCCTGCTGTAGAACGTTTTTACAAACTTCATCATCTGTTGTTTTCTGCTCATCAGATCTGACCTCTGGTATCCTTGACGACGGCCTGATGTACGGAGGACACGAGGGCTCCAGCACGTCCAGCATCTCCACACACTCCACCTCCAAGAGCAGAAACTTCCTGCACTTTGCCAGGTGAGTCTGAGCAACACGTCACCGAGACCTGCAGCAGCATGTCTTCATCTCTGGGTGAAAGTGAGTTTAACTGCCCCTCCCATTTTTATCATCCACAAGCAGAACAAGCAGATTTCATATAAGAGTTTCTATCACTTATATCACATAATGTCGATTTAAGCAGACACAAGGACAGTTATAAAACACATTAATAAATGCTTGAAACTGTTACTGTTGGTTTTTTCCTCCCTTTCTTTTCTTCCATCCTGCAGGAGTGCCGTCAAACACCCGACATCTCACCGTCCCAGGATGCTCCTGGCGGGTCGTCCCTGCTCCGGTCAAACCTCTCACCTGGCTCCTGCGGTTCTGCACGCTTTGGAGCGCTTCACCGTCCACAGCCTGGACCCTGCGGTGCTGTTTGGAGCCAGCAGCACCTCCCCAGAGGAAGCCTGCACACAGGTGACTCCTCAGCAAACACCACACAGATGGGGAAAAATGTTTAATACACTGAAACAGCTGTAAGAGATAAAGATGATTCTCTGCTCTGTCAGGTGTTCTGCGAGGCCAAGCGGACATCTCCCAGCATCCTCTACATCCCCCACATCCAGCAGTGGTGGGAAACTGCGGGCCCCGCACTAAGAGCCTCCTTTCTCAGCCTGCTGGGCAGCATCCCGTCCTTCTCCCCCATCCTGCTCCTCGCCACCTGCAACGTCTCCCATCCACAGCTGGACCCAGAGGTGAGCAGCTGGCCTGAATCCAGAGTCAGAAACAACACAGAATGTGTCTGAAACCCTTCTCTGTCCGCAGGAAGCCAAACTGAACTAGAAAACAAATTGGGAAGAAGGACGCATCATGAAAGTGCTGAGATTTCTGTCCGGTTGTGTCCTCAGATTCAGTCCCTGTTCCGGGAGGAGTACGGGGAGGTTTATACCATCGGTGTTCCCACCCGGCAGGAGAGGACCGACTTCTTCCAGGACCTCATTCTGAACCAGGCAGCTGAGGCTCCGCCCTCCAAGAAAAAAACCTGTATGTGACCCCATGGTGTCCAGAGGAAAAAAAACTTATCGCAGTGTGTTAGTGACATGGTGTCAGTCTTTCACCTTTCCCACAGAGATCCTCTCACAGATTCTTCCACCACAAAAAGTCTGTTTTGAGCTGTAGGATCATTTTCCTCCTCCTCTCCTCTCAGTGACTCAGGCCATGGAGATCCTCCCCCTGGCTCCCCTACCTCCCCCACGCCAGCTGTCGGAGCAGGAGCGCCTCCGTCTGGAGGAGCAGGAGGAGGACGTCCTGCGAGAGCTCCGCCTCTTTCTGCGTAACGTCACCGAGCGTCTGACTCTTGACCGGCGCTTCAAGGCCTTCACCAAACCGGTCGACATCGAGGAGGTGAGTGGATTTTGTTTCGTAAACGTGATGATGATGTCAGGGTGGTGTAGTTTTGCGTCCACTATTGTTTTGCATTTATGTTGTCAAGCACTTAATAACCTTTGTTTCAAACAGCGCTATATAAATTAAGTTTAACTACACACAGGAAATGTGCAGAATACATTAATGTAATGAGCCTTTTAAAAATCTGGAGGTTAAATTGTTGACCCACGAGAATATGTTCAAGTAATCTCCTGAACATTTTCTAACCACAGCCAGTCGTTCTATCACTCCCTCTTTGTTTCCTCCATCCATTTCTCCTCTCTCCCTCTCTGCCCCCACTGCCCCGCCCTCTTTCCTTTTCCTCTCTCCTTCCTTCCTCCTCTTTTCTGTCTCCTGCAGGTGCCAGACTACCTGATGGTGATCAAGAAGCCCATGGACCTCTCCACGCTGCTGACCAACATTGACGAACACAAGTACGTCACCGTCAGCGAGTTCATGTCCGACGCAGACCTCATCTGGCAGAACGCCCTCGAGTACAACCCGGACAGCGACCCAATGGGTGAGCACGAACCCTGTGTCCCGAAGGCCCGGGGCAATTCACAGTACATTCAACTGAACTAAATCCAAGAACCGGGCGTGTAGGATGGGTTTTAGCTGCTGTTAGATCAGGATCAGGGCCTGAAGCCTTATTCACATAGTCTATTATTACCTGTGTTTTTTAATGTATGAAACTTTTGCTTCCCTTTAACTGGAGGTTTATCTTACTTTTTTATGTCACTGCCATCATGAAACAGGCCGAGCAGGTGATTCCAGGCGAAAGCTCTGATGCATCAATTTCAGTTGCTACATCCACTTGAGTTATAAAGCAGACGTGTTTAAAAAGGACTTTGTGAGCTTTACAGCAGCTGATGGTCTGACATTTTCATTGTCTCTGGTTCACCGTAAAGTCAGCAGGTTTTATTTGCTGAAAAAATCCTCCAAAATTTCTCTCTCTGATCTTCTGTGTCTGTGTCTCTGTTCGACGAGAGAAGTGGGTTTAATGAGTGAAATGAAAGAGGAGCAAAACTGAGCTTTGACCTGGATTCACCTGTTCACTGTGGACAGGTGGTTAGTATTATATAGGAAAAAACATGAATCCAATCCATGAGTTTACATGTTGTAGTAGTTAGTAGAGAATGTGTAACTCTGTGTGTGTGTGTGTGTGTGTGTGTGTGTGTGTGTGTGTGTGTGTGTGTGTGTGTGTGTGTGTGTCAGACCGTCATATCCGTCATCGTGCGTGTGCTCTGAAGGACACCGTTCGAGCCATCATCAGAGACGAGCTGGACGAGGAATTTGAAAGAGTCTGTGAGGAGATCAAAGAGTCTCGAATCAAAAGAGGTGAAACTTCCTGGAGCTGGTTCCTCAGTCTCCCAACATCCTGTCTCTGTGTCGGTTTGGTCTCGAACCAAATTGTACCTCCAGCTCGTACCTTCAGGAGGAACCGAGCTGTTGATCACTAACGCTTTTTCTCCCACATCTTTGTTTTAAATCATAAAAAAGAAATTCTAAATGTTCACATCTCAATCAGCTGCCACTGACACGTTAAAACCTGTGAACCACAAACTAAGACTTTCTTTTTTTGGCAGCCTCTTCTTGCAGGACTGAGGCCAACCCAGACAAGACTGATGGCGTCGGCATCGCAGCTTTCACCAGGAACAGTCCTCAACCTCAACGTAGGTCCATACGAACCACCTGAAGCATGAATCACGTTTGTTTCCTTCAGAGAACCATAAAGTGGTTCTTGGCTTTTATTACCACCACTGGTAAATTATAGGAACAACGTTAGCTCTAAGAAAACTAATGTCCTCAACACACACTGCTCTTATTGTCAGACTTCACTGCATTCATTTCTATTTTAATGTGAAAAACAGTTCCATAGTAACACATAACAATGTGAGATGGGAAAATCAACTGTTGGTTAATATAATGCATTAAACCAGTGAAGGGTCACAGGTGGACATTGCTTTGTTTTAAGAGGACAGAAGTAGAAAAGGCTGGTGAGGTAAAGCTACATGGACAGGAAGCTGCAGAGTGAGTCTTTATTTAACCATCAAAGCATCAGAGCTACAGAGCAGACGAGGGGAGGAAGAGGCAGCTTCAGCAGAGCCGACAGAGAGGAGACAGAGTAACGAGCAAATCAAGAGAAGGAAATGAGTAGATCAAGTGGAGAGGAGGTCTGACTGCACTCAGCATCATCCAGCGCTCTGTTTCTGCTCTGTCTGATGACCTTTCCCCTTCTCTCTCCCCCCTCGCTCCGGCCCCTCCTCTTGTTTCTTATTCCAGCTCGTAAGAAAAAGCGTTACAAACAGCCCCGGAGGTCCAAGTGGAGCACCGGTGTCATTAAGAAAACCAAGAAAAAGAAGCCGTCGTCTTGCTCTTCCTCTATGTCCAGCAACGCCAGCTCGGAATCAGGTCCGGAGAAAAACGGGGCTGTAGAAATGAGAGTGCTGAACGGCTCTGCCGATCCAAGCTCATCCACCTCGTCAGAGAGCAGTGACGGGGAGCGGAGCCAGCCGACAGTCACCGTGAACGGGTATCACCGCAAAACACATGATGTCACAGGGATCCAAGCTGGAGCCCTTATGAATGGGTACCACCATCCTGAGCCACTTGACCCTCAGGCAGATGACAGCACCCCCACGGGGAGGCTGAACCTCAGGCTTCAACCCCGGACCCAAAAGACTCTCCAAAACCTGAAGACAGTGGTGAACAGGGTCTATTTGAGCAAATTAGGTCTGTATGCCCAGGAGTTGGACCCAAATCCTGGCAGTGTGAGTGCTTTCTGTACTAACTGGTCTTACTTGGACTGCGACTGAGCCTTGATGCTGCAGCTTCAAAGCCCTGGAGATGAAATGTTTGTAGAACTGGTTGTGAAAGTAACACTGCTGCCTCTGCATCTGCTGCTGCTGAACAAGCTTCGACAGGCCAAAGCTTCACACTTGCAGGCTCTGCAGAGCTCTGGGCTCTGAGCCAAGCTGCCGCAAAGCTGAGCCGAGAACAGAAGTTCCTCTGATATCTTATCAAAGTCTGACCCTCAAAGAAACATACAGCCTCATTCTTCACATGTTTCACAGGAGGGTGAAGAGTTTTGGATGATTCACTCCGTGAGCCCAATTTTAAAACCAGTTTTAAAGACCTCACATTCATTATTTAGGCTGTGGTAAACTTGGAATGTGCTCCTCCTCATGAACAGGTGAGACTCATCAGTCTGAAACCACAGGTTTGTGCCATTAAAAGAGTTTGGCAAACCCGGATCCTGGTACAGAAAAAACATGAGAGATTTTTAGAACAGGAATATGAAAATGTTGCATGAGGTCCGTTGTCACATCATGGGAAAGCGTTGATTTTAGCAAAAACTCAAATTAACTTAAATGAACTAATGATTTTTCATTGGCTAACCCATCCATCCATTTTATTCTGCTTGTCCAAGTCCAGGCTGCATTAATTTAATTCATGATATCATTAGGAATTAATGTTATATTCCACTGTGAAACAGGAATTAAATTGCATTTTATGTGGTATTGAAGAAGTCGTAGATTTAACTTTGAACCCTGCAGAAACCGTGGTAAACCTGAAACATTTTCCCCTGCTGAAATGTCTGTTGACTAATCTGCTACCGTTAAAAGTGATGAACTGAATAAATCATTTCGGCCTCATCCTCCTTCTACATCCCCCTCCTCAGAAAAATGCAACAAGCGTGAGAAGGGAGCCAACTGCTCAGCTGCCTCTGAGCCGATGCAGCTGATGGACAGGGACGGATCTTTGGAGGTGGACGATGAAACACCACCACACGTAGTTGATCACAACAAACTGAGGGTGAGTCGAATGAAGAGTTTTCCCCCACACAGGCAGATGTTACCTTCTGTGTATAATGTGTTCTTATTATGATGAGAAGTAACAGCTGTAGCTCGCACAGTAACGGTTAGGAAAAAATTTTTTCTGAAACTTCTTTTTTCTGGGTCTGGTGATGGAAGATCACACCCTGATTCTTAATCCCCTGCACTTAGCTCTGATTGGCTCTATGTGTTTTTCCTGCCTGGGACACAACAGTCAGTGACCACAACATCAGACCTGTTTGTCTGCAGCCAGGCTGTAGCTGTGGTCTGGTGGTGGTCGTAATGGTTTAACTGGTATTGTGAGGTATGACTGTTGTTACCAGTGGAGTCAGGTTATTGTGGTTTTCAGGGTCTGCTGAACAGAGCCGTGGATAAAACAGAGGATGCTGAGGCGGAGCCGCTGGAGAAGCTTTACGCTCTGCTGGCTCAGTGCATCTACAGGCACAGAAACAACTGCAACAAGACGGAGCTCATTCAGGTACGACGACCACACCGAGGCTGACCTGAGCCAGACCTGTCTGACGAGAGGCAGGGCTTCGTAAAGACGGGCGTTTCCCTTCCAAATAAATTTTAATTGGATTGTTTCTGAGTTCAGCCGCCGCACGTTTTCAGGTTCATGTTCCGTTTTCATTTTTCTTTTCTGTGTATTTTTTTTTTTTTCAGGAAATGAAGAAAGAAATTGACAGCTTCTCCTGATCTCCCATGCCAGGTCTATTTTAATAAAACATCAGTGCATTGAAATGTGAAGTTGTTTACTCTTGTTGTTATTACATTTAGATATGTTCATGTAACATATCAAACACCAGAAATACCTCAGTATTAATTCTGTTAGACGTTATTTTTATTCGTGGGACCAGTTTATAAAAGAGTAAGTTATGACCATGTGGTGTTTAATTAATTCAGCTTTATCATGATGTAAACGTGAATAAATGTTATGGAGGATTAATTATTCCCATTGTCTTGTTTTCTTGTTGCCTCTTTTTTGTTTTGTTTGTTTTGCATCTCTTTAGTTTTTTTTCTTTTTCTTTTTTTTGTTAGTGTGGGCCCAGTTCACAAATCCATCCATGTCATCAGTTTATAAAATAGTTAAACTGGTTCTACGTCAAAGTTCTGTTTACATGTCAGTGCACCTGTAATATTACACGTGCAGTACTTCAGAACATGACTGACAGGCAGCATTACGCTGCTCACCATTCATTCTTGACGTATAATTTTAAGATGGACATAATGAACTTTTATTTATGTCAGATTTTAATGCAGAACGTTTACCTGTAACAGGATTTTCGTGTTGTGTTTTACTGAAGTAAATGATCTGAACTCTTCTTCACCACTGTAACCAGTAAGGAAGGGCTGCAGTGTGTGGGGCGGTGTGTTGCTGTGACTTCTTGCACAACTTAATCAGCACACGGTGTATTACTCAACTTCACTGTGACGGTTCACAGCAGAAACCTGGTTGAAACCCACTCCTGTCGTCTGTCTATGACGTCACGACGCACACGAACCTTCTGCCCCGACGCTGCCATGAAAAAAACAGACCTGTCAAACTCCCGCCAGTACAGCGACCAACTGTTCCGCTATACACGGATACCTTCAAAATAAATGCTCGGAAATGGTCACAAACCTTGTAAAGCCAAGTTGATAGCTCTTTTTTTAATCGAAGGTGTAAGTAATGTGCATATACCTTAACATGCAATGCACCTAGCAGTTTTCATAAAAGACATAAGATTAATTCGGTGTCACTATGCCTCTGGCGCAAAGTAACTAAGTACTCTAACCCAATCACTGTATTTAAGTACAGTTTTAAGGTACTTGTACTTACCATAAGTATTTCTACTGTGCGCGGCGTTGTAAATCAACTTGACTACATTACAGAGGGTGTTTTTTCAGTATCACAGCCAGTATTTGAAATTTGAAATGTTTTGGTGAGAACAGTGTTTAATGTTTAGTGAGTTTATAGTGCTGTGTTTTTTTGTATTGTTGTTTTCGTTGTTTTTAGTGTTGTTTCATTCTTATTATTCTCTTTGTTTTTGTTATTTTGTCAGTATTATTATTATTATTATTGTTATCGCCATCATGATTATTAATGTTATTTCCTCTACTTCTTTTAGCTCTTTACTCGAAGCTTTTATTTTGAAATGTTGAAACCGGATACATTTCTCGGCCATTGCTCGCTTGTAGCGGCGGTATGAAAAATGGCCATCGTCAGATTCGTTGAACTATCGGTGCCTTTTTTATTAGACTGTCCCTTTTATTAATGAGGCAACAGGGTAAACAATGCCAGTCGTAGCGGTGCAAGCTGAAACCGGAGCTAACGGGCGGTAGTCGGGCTGTTTCCGACCGTTAGAGCGGCTCTGTGTGCGGCAGAGGCAGATGGGATCCTCGGTGTATTTGGGTAAAAGGCGGAAGACTGCGTATCAACACACCGAACCAGAGATGCTACACAGCTACAGCCGCTAACCAGCTAACCAGTTGTTGCAAGATGTTGGTAAACGGGAGCCAATTCACCAGGTAAACGCACACCGGGCCGACAGGGGACCGTTGGCGGTGTCTGTGCACGGTTACAGGCAGCCGCAGACCCGCTGCCACTTGTGGAGAATTGACCCGTTAACCATTATGTTCGGTTAGCTAGAGCTAGCTAGATATGTATGGGATGTTGTCGTTCCTCTTTCTCTTTATTTCTCTGTGACCGCAGCCTTGAATGTGTGGACAGGCAGCTCTGTCTTCTCAGTGTGTGTGTGTGGACAGGAAGTGCATTTTCTGCTGCAGCCTCAGTTTGACTGCAGGAGTTGAAATAAGCAGAGCGGGTCAGTTTGCTCAGTGTTCACAGGGCTGCAGGCGACACGGCTTCAGCTGCGGTGAAACCGTGATGAACCACAGTTCTCCTGTTTTTCTGCCCGGTTCTCCCTGTTCAACACACTCCCCTGCAACTCACAGCAGATTTTCTAAAGCATGCAACAGAGATTCTGGTCGACAAAGTCTGTGTTAATTTAAGAGTGAACATTAGAGTGGATTAAGAGAAACTGTATTTGGTGTATTTGTGTTTGGGTCTTCGTGTTTGAGAGGAAGGAGATTTCCAGGTGTGTTGGTTTTGTTAATCTGTGTCAGCAGTGTTCGTTGTGTGTGTTTGCACCTAATGAGCCAGAGAAATGCTCCAGATGTGATGTGGCTTTAAACAGAAGTTTACATATTAATCTTTGTGTGACTATGCTATAATCATACATGTTAATGCTTCACTTTGTCCTCTTCAGAAATTAAGGACAACAGAGGAAGAATTTTGACCGATGACATCCTTCTTTATGGAGCCACAACAGGACGGTTTGAACTGAGACGCCTTAAATACTCAGCTAGACGCAGCACTTACTGGTTCTCAGGATGGCAAGCAGGAGGAAATCCACCACCCCCTGCATGGTTCCTCCTCTGGAAACCGTCGACTCAGATCAGGAGATGGAGGACATCGCTGACGCGGCAGAACCAGAGGACAGTAACGGCGTGGCGACCGTCTCCTCTGAGGTTTGCGACCTGTCGGAGGAGCGAGGGGAGGAGGCCGGTGTCAGGCAGGTGTCAGACCACTACCTGGACCTGAACATGGCAGAGGGAGGATACGAGTGCAAATACTGCAGCTTCCAGACGTCAGAGCTCAACCTGTTCACCATGCACGTGGACACGGAGCATCCAGACGTCGTCCTCAACACGTCCTACGTCTGCATGGAATGTGACTACCACACAAAGAGGTACAGGACTCGTGTTTCTGTTCTGAATGTGTTTGAGTTTGAGAGTAAAGGGCAGACAGCTTGTTTTTATTTTTGGTTCATACCAAATACCAAAACTCTAAATGCAACCTGTCACTGTAAATCATTACAGTATCAGGCCGAGTGCAGATAACAGTTATTCAGAGCATTTGCCATTTCTGGTGTAAACACTTAATTGATTTATCAAAAATGTTTTAGATCAATTAATAATAGAAACAGTCATCAAATGCATTACTACAGAATAATGTGAACAAAGCATTTGAAGCTGCCTTCTGTTTTTTGATGTTTCATAGATTCCTGCAGTCAGTTGGCAGATTAATCGATAATGAAAATGATCATTGATCGACCGACAGAGAATTCTTACCAACTTTGCACCTTTTTATGTCCGGGGATACGAAATATTTGCCTCATTATTCAGTTAAAGAAAATATGTTGTGAATTTTTTCTTTTCTAGAGTAATGTCTGATGAAAGACGTATTTACCCACAATTCTCCCCCTCTAGTTACGACACGCTGCTGGCCCACAACGCCCGCCTCCACCCGGGAGAGGACAACTTCACACGGACGATGGTGAAGCGAAACAACGAGACCATCTTCCAACAGACGGTCAACGACCTCACCTTCGACGGCAGTTTCGTCAAAGTGGAGGACGACGAGGCGGAGGACACGTCCCGCAAGGGCATTGCCCTCAGCAAGACGCCCATCATGAGGATAAAGAGCAGACCGGATCCCAAGAAGTTTGCTGCCACGCACAAAATGGCCCTTGATGACGTCATTAAAGTGGAAAGCGATGACGAGGACGACGAGAACAAGGAGCCGCCCACTCTGTCTCCCGCCCCGATGACCCCAGCCGCCGTTGCCCCTCGCCTCATCCCCGTCTCCACGCCGGTGCAGGTCCAGGCTGTCCCGCAGAGCATTGTGGTCAACAGCCCCAACGTGCTGCAGATTAAGGGCGGCTCCGGTGGCAGCGCTGTGCTGCCTCCAGGGACGCTGGCTCAGGTTCTGTCGGCCCTGCAGAACCAGCAGAACAGCTCTCAGACTCAGACTCAGCTTCTCATCCCCATCAGCAGCATCCCCACCTACAACACAGCCATGGACAACAACGTCCTGCTGGTCAGCGCCTACAACAGGTAACTGCACCTGGAGTTCTTTTTGTCTTTCAGTAGAATCCTGTTCTGTCGTCTGACTTCATGGTAAACTGTAGACTCCAACAGCCTGTTCCTGACTTCCCTCCTCTGTCTGTGGCTCTCAGCTTCAAGCTCATTGGTTCTTACTGAAGACGTAAATCAAATATATATTTTGATTTTTGATCTTTACAAAGGCTCAGTGCTCACTGCAGGTTTGAACCAGACTAACAGGACAGGACTAACAGTGCGTTTACTGGGGACTATTTTCAGCGGCGGATTAAGCCACATTTGAAGCTGTAGTGAGTATGAGGGGCACCAGGTCAGTGTGCGTGGGACTGAGTCAGAGTAAACTACAGTGTGTGTGTGTGTGTGTGTGTGTGTGTGTGTGTGTGTGTGTGTGTGTGTGTGTGGTGAAGGAACACGTCAACCAGTGCAACTGATGTGGTTTTAAAAGTTTTTGGAAACAGCGGAGATCCATGGCTCAGAGCAATAACACATATCAGGGTTTGACAGACGCACAATACTTGTGAAATTCAAACAGTTCTGTTCATTGTGTCTTTATTTATGATCTGGATTTGTTGCTTTCTGTGGGAATTTCCAGCCCAAAATCATCTCTCTGCAGCCTTTGAATATCACAGCTGCGTTAGCTCAGAGTGAAAACAGAATTCTGACAAAAGGCACATGTGACTTAACGCTCACTGTGATGGAACAGTGACCGGCAGCAAGTTTCATGTCTCTGCAAGACTCAGCGTGAGGTGAACTGCTGTTTGGTAGGAAATCAGCTTTTAAAGTTTTGTGCTGTGGAAAAGGCTTTAACTGTGAAAGGAAAACACCAGAGAAGCACTAATGTCACACCTGGAGTTCAGTTTTATTAGAATTTATTATTATTTATTCAGTTTGAATAAAATCTTTTTTACAGTCCCATTAAGACTAAATGTGTATTTTTAAGTAGACTCATACTTGCATCTGTTCAAAGCTGCAACAAAACAGGAAACAGGCCTAAATGAAACAGTGAGACTGCAGTGAAATGTGTCTGTGGCACAGTTCAGTGCAGCCTCTGTGGTTATTGTGTGTTTGCATTCACCGTGTCATCACTCTGTTGTTTCCTCTCCTTGATTATTAGCTCTGTTTGTAGAACTCAACAGTCAGACTCTGATCTGGTGTCACAGGTTCCCGTATCCCTCCGTGTCCGAGATCATGGGCTTGTCCTCACAGACCAAGTTCAGCGAGGAGCAGATTAAGGTCTGGTTTTCTGCTCAGAGGCTCAAACACGGAGTCAGCTGGACGCCGGAGGAGGTCGGTGCTTCACAGCACGTTTTCACACCCTGATTTAGGCTCCATTTTACACATCTGTCCCTCACATGATGCTTCTCTGATTACTGTGAATGTCAGAGCGCTGCGGCAGCCCTCAGGCAACTTCTGTCTGAATAAAGGTTACAGCTACAGCAGCTATAGGAAGCTCCGTTGTTGATTTTATCAAAAAACTTTTTAAAGCGAATTAGTCTTTTTAATTGCTTAATGCATCCATTTTATGCCAGTTATCCAAACCCAGGCTGCGTTAATTTAATGAATTACTGATGTACTGCTGGGAAGCACTGACAGACGTGATACAACAACATGATTCTAGGCCAAACTGTCACTGCTGAGTTTTTTTTTTCTTTGTCCGGTGTGATAGTGAAACAGGTATTAAACTGAATTCTGTGTGTTATTAGCAAATCTAAAATTTACCCTGTAAAATTTCTTTGGCTACGCACGTTTGTCTTTTTTAAAAAAATCACAGTCGGGTTCTGAAGAACATCTCGTAGGCCATCCAAAAAAATCTCAATTTAAAAACAAGCAGCGGCTGTGTTTTATTAACTCCAACATTATGGAGCGAGTTGCAGTTGGCAGACTCTGAGTCGTTTATCAAAGCACTTCATAATATTAATTTTTATAGACTTGCTGTAATATAATGATCTCTTTATTGATTGTGAGGCCTTTTTGAAGTGGTGCCTCGGTTTCGTTGCCTTTCAGCTGCCAAGGTTTTTTCTTGTAGTTTGTTGAGCTGTTGTCATCTCGTACCTCAGGCTGAATTTTGTTCGATTCACTTTGAGAAACAAACTGTTTCTCTGGGCGGCTTTACATTTTTCAGAAAGCTCACTGGATTCGGTTCTTAATATTAACGTGTGAGATAGCATCACTGCTTGAAATGTCAAACAACATGTTGATGTTTGTGTTGAAAATATAATGTGCGTACAGTAGGTACACACTGATTTACCAGTGACGCTGTGAACAGCAGTTGACATGAATGGATCAGCAGACTAAAAAGTTGTTGCTGCTCCTTTCTGCAGGTGGAGGAGGCGAGGAGGAAGAAGTTCAATGGCACAGTGCAGACCGTCCCCCAGACCATCACCGTCATCCCCGCCAACATTGCCGCAGCCACCAACGGCCTGCAGTCCATCTTCCAGACGTGTCAGATCGTCGGACAGCCGGGCCTCGTCCTTACTCAGGTGGCCAGTAATGGCAGCACCGTGCCGGTCGCCTCACCCATCACCCTGACAGTCGCGGGTGTCCCCGGCAACCAGCCTAAAGCTGCAGAACCATCGACGTCAGAATCGAAGACCGAGATGTCGGCTTCCTCAGCCGGCATGGCGCTCAGTTTGGACACAGCAGCAGCAAAACCGAAGAAGTCGAAGGAGCAGCTGGCGGAGCTGAAGGCCAGCTACAGCAGGAGGCAGTTCGCCACCGAGGCGGAGATATCTCGGCTCATGCAGGTCACCAAACTCTCCAAACGAGCAATAAAGAAGTGGTTCAGTGACACACGTTATAACCAGAGGAACTCAAAGGATCACCACGGCGTCCCGCTGAGCGAAAGCTCGTCCAGCAGAGCGGCGGTGTCAGGGGGCGGCAGAGTGGGAAGGAACAGCAGCGGAACCCTTAATGAGAGCAATGACAACACTACCACCATCGTCATTGACTCCAGCGACGACGCCAGCGACTCCTCTCCGACTTCTGCCAACGTCCCGGGGTCGTCTGGTTCAACCAGTGACCCCCGGGTCAAATTTCGCCACGCCTTTCCCGACTTTACGCCGCAGAAGTTCAAGGAAAAGACACCAGAGCAGCTGCTCATCCTGGAGGCCAGCTTTCAGAAATCAGACACGCCTTCGGACGAGGAACTGAGCCGGCTGCGAGCAGAGACGAAGCTGACGAGACGCGAGGTGGACGCTTGGTTCACCGAGAGGCGGAAAATGCCTTCAGCAGCACAGTTGAAAGATGGAGACGTCGAAGGGGATGCTGAGAAGGTGAAGGGAGCTGCTGGGCCTTCATCTTCGGCCCAGGAGAGGCAGACGACTCCTCCCGTTGGCAGGAAGACGATGAAGAAGACACCGCAGCAGCTTCACATCCTGAAGAAGGCGTTCGTCCGCACCCAGTGGCCCACGCCTGAGGAGTACGATCAGATGGCAGAGGAGAGCGGCCTGCCAAGGACGTACATTGTCAACTGGTTTGGAGACACACGCTACGCCTGCAAGAACAGCAACCTGAAGTGGTATTACCTCTATCAGAGTGGGAAGGTGCACATACTTTGTTTATTATAGCCACGTTCTGTTTATACAGTTTTTGATGACGTTAGTTTTCTGTTTTCATTACACGTTGTAGCAGCAGTAACAGTACCAACAGTCATGGTTGTATTACGGAGAGCACTTTGACCTGCACTTACTTGAACTGAACCAACATTTGATGGATTTAAGGTGGACGAGGCGCTGAACGGTGGAGCCAAGAGCCAAAAGAAGTCCAGGAAGCGTTTCCGGGGTTGGTCCAGGAGGACGCGTCAGCCGTATCCCTGCAAACGTTCCCCACAGGGGGGCGCCACTGCCATCAAGGTCTGTGTGTACATTTACCTGAACCTGCTGGCAACGGTTGGCTCTTATATAATTAAAGGTCCCATGACCTGTATTAAACACAGTGAGTTAATACCCTGCAAATCAATGCATTTTATCACAGTGATGCAAAAAACCAACGCTGTCCTGCTCTGATCATTTCCTTCAATAAAGTTTTAATAAAACACCTCAGAGAACATGTTCTGTTCTGGTCCCTGCACAGAGATTACAATAATATCAGTAACAGGTATATTTGCCTGAAGTTTTCCTCCAAACCAAATCAGTGTCTCTTTTTTTTTTTTTTTTTTTTTTTATTATTGGATTGTATTTCGTTACTTATGTTTTGTTTCTTCCTCCTGCAGGTTAAGTCCGGAAAGGCGTTTCTGAAGGACTACTACCTCAGATACCGAGGCCTGAGCGAGAAAGATCTGGATGATCTGGTGACAAAGTCCAGCATGAGCTACGAGCAGGTGAGGGACTGGTTCTCTGAGACCGCGAGGAGGGTGGAAGAGGGCAAGGAGCCCTTCAGCGACGAGGAGGTGGAGGGAGAGGACGGGGAGGGGGAGGACGAGGACGAGGAGGAGGAAGAGGAGGCGACAGCAGAGCACGGAGACAGCGAGGGAGAGATGGAGGTGAAAGAACAAGGAGAAGAGGCCTCAGACGACGACTGCCACGAGGAGGTGGAGGACAGGGAAGAGGACACAGAGGAGGTGGTGGACGATGAGACGATCCAGGAGGAATCTGAAGGTGTCAGCCAATCACAGCCTCAGGCAGAGGAGCAGACATGAGCAGACAGGTGAGTGTCAGACTCCAGTGTGCTTTAACGTCACGAACTACACCCGTTTTTACGCCAAAATTAGCTCATGTGTGCAGGTTTTTAAGGCCACAGCCTAAACGAGTCTACAGGTGGCTTCAGGATGTTCTACAGTTACATTTCTCGGCCTGAGAAGCTGGGCTCAAGGACATTTTGTTGGGAATGAAAACAGTTGCATATTCAGGGAATTACTTTTAAAATGAAAGTGACAACATGTGGTCGATTCTCAGAAACGGTTTTGTCCTCATCTGACATTTGGTTCCTCACTTTTCTTTCATTCTGCAGACTTAGCGTTGCTTCCCCCACTGTAGAGACGACACAGAGGACGATACGCGTCAGTGTTTCTCAGCTGGCGGGTCGGGACCCAAAGACGGCCGCAGGAAGCTCGCACAGAGTCACGGCTCAGATGGGTCATGCGATACTAAAATGACGGGTTTGTGCCTTCGATATGAACTTTGGGTCCTGATGGAGCTGAGAAGCACTGAGATGATGGAGCTGAATTAAAGGACAAAGCGTCAGGATTTAGTTTGTTTTGGCTGATGAACTGTGGGGACCAACTCAACGTTGAAGACAACGCCTCTCACCAAACAGCAGCACCACGAGAGTAAGTTCCAGCTCTGCCTCTGTACAATTAACAAGGTTTTTATTTTGGTGAGAATGACAGACCTTTGGTCTTTTATGTCATTTTTCTTACAAAAAAAAGAAACATCAACATTTTAAAGGTAAACTTTGTATAAAGGAAAAAATCCAAAACATTTCTAAGAGGTGAGACCTCGCATGGTTTTCTCGTTATTAAAAAGCTTTTTTTCAGAATAACAGAGGAACCATCAGACCTTTTTCTCAAGGGAACAACCTCGCCCCAAACCCAACTATGAAAATATTTTTGCTCTTCGAAAAGAAAAGGTTTTTAAAACCACATTGTTTTTTTGTGAATAGACAACTCAGATTAGTGCCATTCTGTTTATAAAGGTTTGTTTTAAATCAAAAAAATGAGTGCTGGAATTAATTCCACATCAATGTTTTAACTCTTTTGTATTTTGTTTTTTCAAGTGATTTGTTAAAGTCTGATCGACATATAAAATAATGGAAACTGAATCCATTACACTATTATTATGCTATAATGAGTTCTTTTGAAAATGGTGATCATTTCCATGTTTGCAGGTGTTTGGGTCCATTCAGTTTCAATAACATCAATTCAGTCTGAATTTACCTCCGAACACACATCACTGAAGGACGAGAGTGAAACAAGAGACGTGACAGGAAGACAGCAAACTCCTTAAAGGGAAAATCCATCTTAAAAAGGGTCATTGAACAATGGGTCCATTTGAGTGGTGTTAAAATGTCTAATCAGAGTTATTATAGCTGACAGTGGACTTAAATTATCCCACAGTGCAACTAAAATATAACGGAGAATGGCCATTCACTGTCTGCCATCATAAATCACAAAAAATGTTAAAAACCTCTAAATGAGCCAAAGTGATTCTGGATTTCTGAGGTTGATATCAATATTTAAGATTCTTGAAAGTCCAGATTATGATACGTTGGCCCATAATTTATTTTTTTAACATTTAAAACAAATACCTGAAATATGTGAGGTGAAATTTTACAGTGTCAACAGAAACGTTTCAGTGCTCTCTGCTGGATAAACACTAGAGTACATCTTCTAACATGATCATGAGTTTGAATCAGCAGCTCACTGACAAAGAAAACTGAGCATTAAAAGCTTTTTTACTGTTGTATTACACTGCGTTAGTCTGAGCTGTGTGTCCATCTTACCACATTTTGGTGAAAGCAGAAAGTTCAAAGGTCATCTGAGGCATGTTGAAAGGCATTGTGGGAAACGTAAGGAATCTGGTGGAAGCAGAACAGGCAGTTGGAGAGATGGGGTTCACCAAAACTACAGGAAACACAACAGAACACAAATCATGAACTAGAACCTTCAGCTATTACAAAATACAAAAGAAAATCGATGATCTTTTAAAAGGTGGATTTTTCCTTTAACGTCCAGCTCTACGTCAGAAGGCTCTGTTTAGAAAAAAACATGGATCCTTCTGTTTCAATGGTGTGGGTGGTTACACATTCAATCAAGTCGTCTGTTCTGATCCCAGATCATTTCTGCTATAGTTCAGTCTTTTTAAACAAGCAGATTTGTCGAGTTGATCGACTTGAAAGGAATTTGAACCCAAATATTCTCTGTGTTCTCGTCCAAAAGAAAAAAAAGGCATGTTTGCTCTACTTCAGGAAACAGGCAACTTTACCTCAGTCAGTTAAGCTACAAACTTGGTAAGATTGTGACATTTACACTTTACGACAGTTTTCTTTTCTATAGAACTCAATACTGAATGCATGAAAATACAAGTACACAGTAATAATTATGTCTTTCAGATGGCGTTTCTTTATTTGTCCTCACCAAAGTAAGTGAATCACTTTAAAGAGAAAAAAAAGAAGACATAGTTATTAGTGCATTTATTTGCTCCAATACGGGTGAACTAGTTAACAATATCTTTCAGGTTTTCCATGAGAATTACAGACGATATTTTAGGGACAAGAAACCACAAGCACTTGGCTCAGTTCCCATGGGAACTTTTTAACTTTTCATATGTAGGGGAACAAGAAGAAATAAGCTTTTACTTTGCTTTTCTCTGCTCTCTCTTCCTGTGTTTACTGAACCGTGTAGGACTCTATTAGGATATGCAAACGTCACAGAACAATCAGCGGGTAGAGTGGTGAACTGTAAAATCAGCGTCTCTTTGATTTTGGTTTTTTAATGATTTCATCAGCGACATGGGATCCTTAAACAAGCTCTGTAATTTTGCAAAGTTAAGCCTTTCTGCCATTCTTTAAATTGCTTTACTAGCCAACAGTTTTTAGTAGTTAATTTATTTATTATATCTGGACTTAATGGATATCTTTTTTTGTCTGCAAGCAAAAAAATAAAAATGAAAAAACAGCTTTCATTGAGCTGTTGTTTTTTTTTATCTTTGTTAAAGACATTAAACATCTGTGGAAATTAATTAACTTTTGAGGTATTTGTTCTTATTGAATATTTACATTTTATGCTACTTTGTACCTAAACTGCATGAAACATTGACTGATCAACAAAACATCAGTCACCAGCTATTTAGACAATCAGAATAATCATTAAAGTCATTTATCTCACACAACAAAATGTCTCTGCTTTAAACTTCTTAGATGTGAACATTAGGACCATTTTACAACCGATCAGGGAAACAAGCGTCCGATTGATCAGCATTACTCGACATTAATGTGACACAAGTATCCTTTTTCTGACCGATAGGCCAAAAAAGTCATATTTTAGTAAGAACTCAAAATGTCATAAAAAACGTCATAGTATAGTATAGTAAGGCATCAAAACCGGCCAAAAAAAGTTTTTTTTTTTTTTGGAAAAAGTCATAAAAGTCATAAAAAACGTCATACTATAGCAAGGCGTCAAAATCGGGCAAAAAAAGTCAAAATTTTTTCGGCCTCAAGAACTCATAAAAAACGTCATAGTATAGTATGGCGTTTTTTTCGGGCAAAAAAAGTCAAAAAAATTTTCGGTCTCAAAATGTCATAAAAAACGTCATAGTATAGTAAGGCGTCAAAATTGGGCAAAAAAAGTCAAAAAAATTTTTGACCTCAAAATGTCATAAAACACGTCATAGTATAGTATGGCGTTTTTTTCGGGCAAAAAAAGTCAAAAAATTTTTTGACCTCCAAAAGTCATAAAAAACGTCATAGTATAGTAAGGCGTCAAAATCCTCCAAAAGTCATAAAAAACGTCATAGTATAGTATGCTGTTTTTTTCGGCCAAAAAAATCGAAAATTTTTTTTGACCTCCAAAAGTCATAAAAAACGTCATAGTATAGTAAGACGTCAAAATCGGACAAAAAAAGTCAAAATTTTTTTTGACCCCCAAAAGTCATAAAAAACGTCATAGTATAGTAAGGCGTCAAAATCGGACAAAAAAAGTCAAAAATGTTTTTGACCTCCAAAAGTCATAAAAAACGTCATAGTATAGTATGGCGTTTTTTTCGGACAAAAAAATCGAAAAAATTTTTTGACCCCCAAAAGTCATAAAAAACGTCATAGTATAGTAAGGCGTTTTTTTTGGACAAAAAAAGTCAACATTTTTTTTGACCTCCAAAAGTCATAAAAAACGTCAGTATAGTAAGACGTTTTTTTTCGGACAAAAAAAGTCAAACTTTTTTTTGACCTCCAAAAGTCATAAAAAACGTCATAGTATAGTATGGCGTTTTTTTCGGTCAAAAAAATCGAAAAATTTTTTTGACCCCCAAAAGTCATAAAAAACGTCATAGTATAGTAAGGCGTCAAAATCGGACAAAAAAAGTCAAAAAATTTTTTGACCTCCAAAAGTCATAAAAAACGTCATAGTATAGTATGGCGTTTTTTCGGCCAAAAAAATCGAAAAATTTTTTTGACCCCCAAAAGTCATAAAAAACGTCATAGTATAGTAAGACGTTTTTTTTTCGGACAAAAAAATTCAAAATTTTTTTTACCTCCAAAAGTCATAAAAAAACATCATAGTATAGTAAGGCGTTTTTTTCGGACAAAAAAAGTCAAAAATTTTTTGACCTCCAAAAGTCATAAAAAACGTCATAGTATAGTATGGCGTTTTTTTCGGTCAAAAAAATCGAAAAATTTTTTTGACCCCCAAAAGTCATAAAAAACATCATAGTATAGTAAGGCGTCAAAATCGGACAAAAAAAGTCAAAAAATTTTTTGACCTCCAAAAGTCATAAAAAACGTCATAGTATAGTATGGCGTTTTTTTCGGCCAAAAAAATCGAAAAATTTTTTTGACCCCCAAAAGTCATAAAAAACGTCATAGTATAGTAAGGCGTCAAAATCGGACAAAAAAAGTCAAAAATTTTTTTGACCTCCAAAAGTCATAAAAAACGTCATAGTATAGTAAGGCGTTTTTTTCGGACAAAAAAATCGAAAAAATTTTTTGACCTCCAAAAGTCATAAAAAACGTCATAGTATAGTATGGCGTTTTTTTCGGACTAAAAAAGTCAAAATTTTTTTTGCCCTACAAAAGTCATAAAACACGTCATAGTATAGTAAGGCGTCAAAATCGGACAAAAAAAGTCAAAAATTTTTTTGACCCCCAAAAGTCATAAAAAACGTCATAGTATAGTAAGGCGTTTTTTTTTCAGACAAAAAAATCGAAAAATTTTTTTGACCCCCAAAAGTCATAAAAAACGTCATAGTA
Organism: Toxotes jaculatrix; assembly: GCF_017976425.1. Taxonomy (NCBI): domain Eukaryota; kingdom Metazoa; phylum Chordata; class Actinopteri; family Toxotidae; genus Toxotes; species Toxotes jaculatrix. Next base: position 1,080,403 of record NC_054406.1, read on the forward strand.
TAGAAAGGCTTCAAAATCGGACAAAAAAAGTCTAAAATTTTTTTTGACCTCCAAAAGTCATAAAAAACGTCATAGTATAGTAAGGCGTCAAAATCGGACAAAAAAAGTCAAAATTTTTTTGACCTCCAAAAGTCATAAAAAACGTCATAGTATAGTAAGGCGTTTTTTTCGGACAAAAAAAGTCCAAATTTTTTTTTACCTCCAAAAGTCATAAAAAACGTCATAGTATAGTATGCCGTTTTTTTCGGACAAAAAAATCGAAAAATTTTTTTACCTCCAAAAGTCATAAAAAACGTCATAGTATAGTATGGCGTTTTTTTTTTGGACAAAAAAAAATCAAAATTTTTTTTGACCTCCAAAAGTAATAAAAAACGTCATAGTATAGTAAGGCGTTTTTTTCGGACAAAAAAAGTCAAAATTTTTTTTGACCTCCAAAAGTCATAAAAAACGTCATAGTATAGTATGGCGTTTTTTTCGGACAAAAAAAGTCAAAAAATTTTTTTACCTCCAAAAGTCATAAAAAACGTCATAGTATAGTAAGGCGTCAAAATCGGACAAAAAAAGTCAAAAAATTTTTTTGACCTCCAAAAGTCATAAAAAACGTCATAGTATAGTATGGCGTTTTTTTCGGCCAAAAAAATTGAAAAATTTTTTTGACCCCCAAAAGTCATAAAAAACGTCACAATATAGTAAGGCGTTTTTTTCGGACAAAAAAATCGAAAAAATTTTTTGACCCCCAAAAGTCATAAAAAACATCATAGTATAGTAAGGCTTCAAAATCGGACAAAAAAAGTCAACATTTTTTTTGACCTCCAAAAGTCATAAAAAACGTCATAGTATAGTAAGGCGTTTTTTTTGGACAAAAAAAGTCAAAATTTTTTTTGACCTCCAAAAGTCATAAAAAACGTCATAGTATAGTATGGCGTTTTTTTCGGACAAAAAAATCGAAAATTTTTTTTGACCCCCAAAAGTCATAAAAAACGTCATAGTATAGTAAGGCGTTTTTTTCGGACAAAAAAAGTCTAAATTTTTTTTGACCCCCAAAAGTCATAAAAAACGTCATAGTATAGTAAGGCGTCAAAATTGGACAAAAAAAGTCAACATTTTTTTTGACCTCCAAAAGTCATAAAAAACGTCATAGTATAGTATGGCGTTTTTTTCGGCCAAACAAATTGAAAAATTTTTTTGACCCCCAAAAGTCATAAAAAACGTCATAGTATAGTAAGACGTTTTTTTTTCGGACAAAAAAATTCAAAATTTTTTTTGAGCCTCAAAAGTCATAAAAAACGTCATAGTATAGTATGGCGTTTTTTTGGACAAAAAAAGTCAAAAAATTTTTTTACCTCCAAAAGTCATAAAAAACGTCATAGTATAGTAAGGCGTCAAAATCGGACAAAAAAAGTCAAAAAATTTTTTTACCTCCAAAAGTCATAAAAAACGTCATAGTATAGTAAGGCTTCAAAATCGGACAAAAAAAGTCAACATTTTTTTTGACCTCCAAAAGTCATAAAAAACGTCATAGTATAGTAAGGCGTTTTTTTTGGACAAAAAAAGTCAAAATTTTTTTTGACCTCCAAAAGTCATAAAAAACGTCATAGTATAGTATGGCGTTTTTTTCGGACAAAAAAATCGAAAAATTTTTTTGACCCCCAAAAGTCATAAAAAACGTCATAGTATAGTAAGGCGTCAAAATCGGACAAAAAAAGTTAACATTTTTTTTGACCTCCAAAAGTCATAAAAAACGTCATAGTATAGTAAGGCGTTTTTTTCGGACAAAAAAATCGAAAAATTTTTTTGACCTCCAAAAGTCATAAAAAACGTCATAGTATAGTATGGCGTTTTTTTCGGCCAAACAAATTGAAAAATTTTTTTGACCCCCAAAAGTCATAAAAAACGACATAGTATAGTAAGGCGTTTTTTTTTGGACAAAAAAAGTCAAAATCTTTTTTGAGCCTCAAAAGTCATAAAAAACGTCATAGTATAGTATGGCGTTTTTTTCGGACAAAAAAAGTCAAAAAATTTTTTTACCTCCAAAAGTCATAAAAAACGTCATAGTATAGTAAGGCGTCAAAATCGGACAAAAAAAGTCAAAATTTTTTTGACCTCCAAAAGTCATAAAAAACGTCATAGTATAGTAAGGCATTTTTTTCGGACAAAAAAAGTCTAAATTTTTTTTGACCTCCAAAAGTCATAAAAAACGTCATAGTATAGTATGGCGTTTTTTTCGGACAAAAAAATCGAAAAATTTTTTTGACCTCCAAAAGTCATAAAAAAACGTCATAGTATAGTATGGCGTTTTTTTCGGACAAAAAAAGTCAAAAAATTTTTTTACCTCCAAAAGTAATAAAAAACGTCATAGTATAGTAAGGCGTTTTTTTCGGCCAAACAAATTGAAAAATTTTTTTGACCTCCAAAAGTCATAAAAAACGTCATAGTATAGTAAGGCGTTTTTTTCGGACAAAAAAAGTCCAAATTTTTTTTGACCTCCAAAAGTCATAAAAAACGTCATAGTATAGTATGGCGTTTTTTTCGGACAAAAAAAGTCAAAAAATTTTTTTACCTCCAAAAGTCATAAAAAACGTCACAGTATAGTAAGGCGTCAAAATCGGACAAAAAAAGTAAAAAAATTTTTTTAACCTCCAAAAGTCATAAAAAACGTCATAGTATAGTATGGCGTTTTTTTCGGCCAAAAAAATTGAAAAAAATTTTTGACCCCCAAAAGTCATAAAAAACGTCATAGTATAGTAAGGCGTTTTTTTCGGACAAAAAAATCGAAAAATTTTTTTGACCCCCAAAAGTCATAAAAAACGTCATAGTATAGTAAGGCTTCAAAATCGGACAAAAAAAGTCAACATTTTTTTTGACCTCCAAAAGTCATAAAAAGTATAGTAAGGCGTTTTTTTCGGACAAAAAAAGTCCAAATTTTTTTTGACCTCCAAAAGTCATAAAAAACGTCATAGTATAGTATGGCGTTTTTTTCGGACAAAAAAAGTCAAAAAATTTTTTTACCTCCAAAAGTCATAAAAAACGTCACAGTATAGTAAGGCGTCAAAATCGGACAAAAAAAGTAAAAAAAAATTTTTAACCTCCAAAAGTCATAAAAAACGTCATAGTATAGTATGGCGTTTTTTTCGGCCAAAAAAATTGAAAAAAATTTTTGACCCCCAAAAGTCATAAAAAACGTCATAGTATAGTAAGGCGTTTTTTTCGGACAAAAAAATCGAAAAATTTTTTTGTCCCCCAAAAGTCATAAAAAACATCATAGTATAGTAAGGCTTCAAAATCGGACAAAAAAAGTCAACATTTTTTTTGACCTCCAAAAGTCATAAAAAACGTCATAGTATAGTAAGGCGTTTTTTTTGGACAAAAAAAGTCCAAATTTTTTTTGACCTCCAAAAGTCATAAAAAACGTCATAGTATAGTATGGCGTTTTTTTCGGACAAAAAAATCGAAAAATTTTTTTGACCCCCAAAAGTCATAAAAAACGTCATAGTATAGTAAGGCGTTTTTTTCGGACAAAAAAAGTCAAAATTTTTTTTGACCTCCAAAAGTCATAAAAAACGTCATAGTATAGTAAGGCGTTTTTTTCGGACAAAAAAAGTCAAAATTTTTTTTGACCTCCAAAAGTCATAAAAAACGTCATAGTATAGTAAGGCGTCAAAATTGGACAAAAAAAGTCAACATTTTTTTTGACCCCCAAAAGTCATAAAAAACGTCATAGTATAGTAAGGCGTTTTTTTCGGACAAAAAAAGTCAAATTTTTTTTTGACTCCCAAAAGTCATAAAAAACGTCATAGTATAGTAAGACGTCAAAATTGGACAAAAAAAGTCAACATTTTTTTTGACCTCCAAAAGTCATAAAAAACGTCATAGTATAGTATGGCGTTTTTTTCGGACAAAAAAAGTCAAAAAATTTTTTTACCTCCAAAAGTCATAAAAAACGTCATAGTATAGTAAGGCGTTTTTTTCGGACAAAAAAATCGAAAAATTTTTTTGACCCCCAAAAGTCATAAAAAACATCATAGTATAGTAAGGCTTCAAAATCGGACAAAAAAAGTCAACATTTTTTTTGACCTCCAAAAGTCATAAAAAACGTCATAGTATAGTAAGGCGTTTTTTTCGGACAAAAAAAGTCTAAATTTTTTTTGACCTCCAAAAGTCATAAAAAACGTCATAGTATAGTATGGCGTTTTTTTCGGACAAAAAAATCGAAAAATTTTTTTGACCTCCAAAAGTCATAAAAAACGTCATAGTATAGTAAGGCGTTTTTTTTGGACAAAAAAAGTCAAAATTTTTTTTGACCTCCAAAAGTCATAAAAAACGTCATAGTATAGTATGGCGTTTTTTTCGGACAAAAAAATCGAAAAATTTTTTTGACCCCCAAAAGTCATAAAAACGTCATAGTATAGTAAGGCGTCAAAATCGGACAAAAAAAGTCAAAATTTTTTTTGACCTCCAAAAGTCATAAAAAACGTCATAGTATAGTAAGGCGTTTTTTTCGGACAAAAAAAGTCCAAATTTTTTTTGACCTCCAAAAGTCATAAAAAACGTCATAGTATAGTAAGGCGTCAAAATTGGACAAAAAAAGTCAACATTTTTTTTGACCCCCAAAAGTCATAAAAAACGTCATAGTATAGTAAGGCGTTTTTTTCGGACAAAAAAAGTCAAATTTTTTTTTGACCCCCAAAAGTCATAAAAAACGTCATAGTATAGTAAGGCGTCAAAATTGGACAAAAAAAGTCAACATTTTTTTTGACCTCCAAAAGTCATAAAAAACGTCATAGTATAGTATGGCGTTTTTTTCGGACAAAAAAAGTCAAAAAATTTTTTTACCTCCAAAAGTCATAAAAAACGTCATAGTATAGTAAGGCGTTTTTTTCGGACAAAAAAATCGAAAAATTTTTTTGACCCCCAAAAGTCATAAAAAACATCATAGTATAGTAAGGCTTCAAAATCGGACAAAAAAAGACAACATTTTTTTTGACCTCCAAAAGTCATAAAAAACGTCATAGTATAGTAAGGCGTTTTTTTCGGACAAAAAAAGTCTAAATTTTTTTTGACCTCCAAAAGTCATAAAAAACGTCATAGTATAGTATGGCGTTTTTTTCGGACAAAAAAATCGAAAAATTTTTTTGACCTCCAAAAGTCATAAAAAACGTCATAGTATAGTAAGGCGTTTTTTTTTTGGACAAAAAAAAAGTCAAAATTTTTTTTGACCTCCAAAAGTCATAAAAAACGTCATAGTATAGTAAGGCGTTTTTTTCGGACAAAAAAAGTCAAAATTTTTTTTGACCTCCAAAAGTCATAAAAAACGTCATAGTATAGTAAGGCGTCAAAATTGGACAAAAAAAGTCAACATTTTTTTTGACCCCCAAAAGTCATAAAAAACGTCATAGTATAGTAAGGCGTTTTTTTCGGACAAAAAAAGTCAAATTTTTTTTTGACCCCCAAAAGTCATAAAAAACGTCATAGTATAGTAAGGCGTCAAAATTGGACAAAAAAATTCAACATTTTTTTTGACCTCCAAAAGTCATAAAAAACGTCATAGTATAGTAAGGCGTCAAAATCGGACAAAAAAAGTCAAAAAATTTTTTTACCTCCAAAAGTCATAAAAAACGTCATAGTATAGTAAGGCGTTTTTTTCGGACAAAAAAATCGAAAAATTTTTTTGACCCCCAAAAGTCATAAAAAACATCATAGTATAGTAAGGCTTCAAAATCGGACAAAAAAAGTCAACATTTTTTTTGACCTCCAAAAGTCATAAAAAACGTCATAGTATAGTAAGGCGTTTTTTTCGGACAAAAAAAGTCTAAATTTTTTTTGACCTCCAAAAGTCATAAAAAACGTCATAGTATAGTATGGCGTTTTTTTCGGACAAAAAAATCGAAAAATTTTTTTGACCTCCAAAAGTCATAAAAAACGTCATAGTATAGTAAGGCGTTTTTTTTGGACAAAAAAAGTCAAAATTTTTTTTGACCTCCAAAAGTCATAAAAAACGTCATAGTATAGTATGGCGTTTTTTTCGGACAAAAAAATCGAAAAATTTTTTTGACCCCCAAAAGTCATAAAAAACGTCATAGTATAGTAAGGCGTCAAAATCGGACAAAAAAAGTCAAAATTTTTTTTGACCTCCAAAAGTCATAAAAAACGTCATAGTATAGTAAGGCGTTTTTTTCGGACAAAAAAAGTCCAAATTTTTTTTGACCTCCAAAAGTCATAAAAAACGTCATAGTATAGTATGGCGTTTTTTTCGGACAAAAAAAGTCCAAATTTTTTTTGACCTCCAAAAGTCATAAAAAACGTCATAGTATAGTATGGCGTTTTTTTCGGACAAAAAAAGTCAAAAAATTTTTTTACCTCCAAAAGTCATAAAAAACGTCATAGTATAGTAAGGCGTCAAAATCGGACAAAAAAAGTCAAAAAATTTTTTTGACCTCCAAAAGTCATAAAAAACGTCATAGTATAGTATGGCGTTTTTTTCGGCCAAAAAAATTGAAAAATTTTTTTGACCCCCAAAAGTCATAAAAAACGTCATAGTATAGTAAGGCGTTTTTTTCGGACAAAAAAATCGAAAAATTTTTTTGACCCCCAAAAGTCATAAAAAACATCATAGTATAGTAAGGCTTCAAAATCGGACAAAAAAAGTCAACATTTTTTTTGACCTCCAAAAGTCATAAAAAACGTCATAGTATAGTATGGCGTTTTTTTCGGACAAAAAAATCGAAAAATTTTTTTCACCTCCAAAAGTCATAAAAAACGTCATAGTATAGTATGGCGTTTTTTTCGGCCAAACAAATTGAAAAATTTTTTTGACCCCCAAAAGTCATAAAAAACAACATAGTATAGTAAGGCGTTTTTTTTTGGACAAAAAAAGTCAAAATCTTTTTTGAGCCTCAAAAGTCATAAAAAACGTCATAGTATAGTATGGCGTTTTTTCGGACAAAAAAAGTCAAAAAATTTTTTTACCTCCAAAAGTCATAAAAAACGTCATAGTATAGTAAGGCTTCAAAATCGGACAAAAAAAGTCAACATTTTTTTTGACCTCCAAAAGTCATAAAAAACGTCATAGTATAGTAAGGCGTTTTTTTTGGACAAAAAAAGTCAAAATTTTTTTTGACCTCCAAAAGTCATAAAAAACGTCATAGTATAGTATGGCGTTTTTTTCGGACAAAAAAATCGAAAAATTTTTTTGACCCCCAAAAGTCATAAAAAACGTCATAGTATAGTAAGGCGTCAAAATCGGACAAAAAAGTTAACATTTTTTTTGACCTCCAAAAGTCATAAAAAACGTCATACTATAGTAAGGCGTCAAAATTGGAAAAAAAAAGTCAACATTTTTTTTGACCTCCAAAAGTCATAAAAAACGTCATAGTATAGTATGGCGTTTTTTTCGGACAAAAAAATCGAAAATTTTTTTTGACCTCCAAAAGTCATAAAAAACGTCATAGTATAGTATGGCATTTTTTTCGGCCAAACAAATCGAAAAAATTTTTTGACCCCCAAAAGTCATAAAAAACGACATAGTATAGTAAGGCGTTTTTTTTTGGACAAAAAAAGTCAAAATCTTTTTTGAGCCTCAAAAGTCATAAAAAACGTCATAGTATAGTATGGTGTTTTTTTCGGACAAAAAAAGTCAAAAAATTTTTTTACCTCCAAAAGTCATAAAAAACGTCATAGTATAGTAAGGCGTCAAAATCGGACAAAAAAAGTCAAAAAAATTTTTTACCTCCAAAAGTCATAAAAAACGTCATAGTATAGTAAGGCGTCAAAATCGGACAAAAAAAGTCAAAATTTTTTTTGACCTCCAAAAGTCATAAAAAACGTCATAGTATAGTAAGGCGTTTTTTTCGGACAAAAAAAGTCAAAATTTTTTTTGACCTCCAAAAGTCATAAAAAAACGTCATAGTATAGTATGGCGTTTTTTTCGGACAAAAAAATCGAAAAAATTTTTTGACCTCCAAAAGTCATAAAAAACGTCATAGTATAGTAAGGCGTCAAAATTGGACAAAAAAAGTCAACATTTTTTTTGACCTCCAAAAGTCATAAAAAACGTCATAGTATAGTATGGCGTTTTTTTCGGACAAAAAAATCGAAAAATTTTTTTGACCCCCAAAAGTCATAAAAAACATCATAGTATAGTAAGGCTTCAAAATCGGACAAAAAAAGTCAACATTTTTTTTGACCTCCAAAAGTCATAAAAAACGTCATAGTATAGTAAGGCGTTTTTTTTTGACAAAAAAAGTCAAAATTTTTTTTGACAAAAAAAGTCAAAATTTTTTTTGACCTCCAAAAGTCATAAAAAACGTCATAGGATAGTAAGGCGTCAAAATCGGACAAAAAAAGTCAAAAAATTTTTTTACCTCCAAAAGTCATAAAAAACGTCATAGTATAGTAAGGCGTCAAAATCGGACAAAAAAAGTCAAAATTTTTTTTGACCTCCAAAAGTCATAAAAAACGTCATAGTATAGTAAGGCGTTTTTTTCGGACAAAAAAAGTCAAAAAATTTTTTGATCTCCAAAAGTCATAAAAAACGTCATAGTATAGTAAGGCGTTTTTTTCGGACAAAAAAAGTCAAAATTTTTTTTGAGCTCCAAAAGTCATAAAAAACGTCATAGTATAGTAAGGCGTTTTTTTCGGACAAAAAAAGTCCAAATTTTTTTTGACCTCCAAAAGTCATAAAAAACGTCATAGTATAGTAAGGCGTTTTTTTCGGACAAAAAAAGTCAAAATTTTTTTTGACCCCCAAAAGTCATAAAAAACGTCATAGTATAGTAAGGCGTCAAAATTGGACAAAAAAAATCAAAATTTTTTTTGACCTCCAAAAGTCATAAAAAACGTCATAGTATAGTAAGGCGTTTTTTTCGGACAAAAAAAGTCAAATTTTTTTTTGAGCTCCAAAAGTCATAAAAAACGTCATAGTATAGTAAGGCGTTTTTTTCGGACAAAAAAAGTCCAAATTTTTTTTGACCTCCAAAAGTCATAAAAAACGTCATAGTATAGTAAGGCGTTTTTTTCGGACAAAAAAAGTCAAAATTTTTTTTGACCCCCAAAAGTCATAAAAAACGTCATAGTATAGTAAGGCGTCAAAATTGGACAAAAAAAGTCAACATTTTTTTTGACCTCCAAAAGTCATAAAAAACGTCATAGTATAGTAAGGCGTTTTTTTCGGACAAAAAAAGTCAAAAAAATTTTTTACCTCCAAAAGTCATAAAAAACGTCATAGTATAGTAAGGCGTTTTTTTCGGCCAAAAAAATTGAAAAATTTTTTTGACCCCCAAAAGTCATAAAAAACGTCATAGTATAGTAAGGCGTTTTTTTCGGACAAAAAAATCGAAAAATTTTTTTGACCCCCAAAAGTCATAAAAAACATCATAGTATAGTAAGGCTTCAAAATTGGACAAAAAAAGTCAACATTTTTTTTGACCTCCAAAAGTCATAAAAAACGTCATAGTATAGTATGGCGTTTTTTTCGGACAAAAAAATCGAAAATTTTTTTTGACCTCCAAAAGTCATAAAAAACGTCATAGTATAGTAAGGCGTTTTTTTCGGACAATAAAAGTCCAAATTTTTTTTGACCTCCAAAAGTCATAAAAAACGTCATAGTATAGTATGGCGTTTTTTTCGGACAAAAAAATCGAAAAAAATTTTTGACCTCCAAAAGTCATAAAAAACGTCATAGTATAGTAAGGCGTTTTTTTTTTGGACAAAAAAAAATCAAAATTTTTTTTGACCTCCAAAAGTAATAAAAAACGTCATAGTATAGTAAGGCGTTTTTTTCGGACAAAAAAAGTCAAAATTTTTTTTGAGCTCCAAAAGTCATAAAAAACGTCATAGTATAGCAAGGCGTTTTTTTCGGACAAAAAAAGTCCAAATTTTTTTTGACCTCCAAAAGTCATAAAAAACGTCATAGTATAGTATGGCGTTTTTTTCGGACAAAAAAAGTCAAAAAATTTTTTTACCTCCAAAAGTCATAAAAAACGTCACAGTATAGTAAGGCTTCAAAATCGGACAAAAAAAGTCAACATTTTTTTTGACCCCCAAAAGTCATAAAAAACGTCATAGTATAGTAAGGCGTTTTTTTCGGACAAAAAAATCGAAAATTTTTTTTGACCTCCAAAAGTCATAAAAAACGTCATAGTATAGTAAGGCGTTTTTTTCGGACAAAAAAAGTCCAAATTTTTTTTGACCTCCAAAAGTCATAAAAAACGTCATAGTATAGTATGGCGTTTTTTTCGGACAAAAAAATCGAAAAAAATTTTTGACCTCCAAAAGTCATAAAAAACGTCACAGTATAGTAAGGCTTCAAAATCGGACAAAAAAAGTCAACATTTTTTTTGACCTCCAAAAGTCATAAAAAACGTCATAGTATAGTAAGGCGTTTTTTTCGGACAAAAAAAGTCAAAATTTTTTTTGACCTCCAAAAGTCATAAAAAACGTCATAGTATAGTATGGCGTTTTTTTCGGACAAAAAAATCGAAAAATTTTTTTGACCCCCAAAAGTCATAAAAAACGTCATAGTATAGTAAGGCGTTTTTTTCGGACAAAAAAAGTCAAAATTTTTTTTGACCTCCAAAAGTCATAAAAAACGTCATAGTATAGTAAGGCGTTTTTTTCGGACAAAAAAAGTCCAACTTTTTTTTGACCTCCAAAAGTCATAAAAAACGTCATAGTATAGTAAGGCGTTTTTTTCGGACAAAAAAAGTCCAAATTTTTTTTGACCTCCAAAAGTCATAAAAAACGTCATAGTATAGTATGGCGTTTTTTTCGGACAAAAAAAGTCAAAAAATTTTTTTACCTCCAAAAGTCATAAAAAACGTCATAGTATAGTAAGGCGTCAAAATCGGACAAAAAAAGTCAAAAAAATTTTTTGACCTCCAAAAGTCATAAAAAACGTCATAGTATAGTATGGCGTTTTTTTCGGCCAAAAAAATTGAAAAATTTTTTTGACCCCCAAAAGTCATAAAAAACGTCATAGTATAGTAAGGCGTTTTTTTCGGACAAAAAAATCGAAAATTTTTTTTGACCCCCAAAAGTCATAAAAAACGTCATAGTATAGTAAGGCTTCAAAATCGGACAAAAAAAGTCAACATTTTTTTTGACCTCCAAAAGTCATAAAAAACGTCATAGTATAGTAAGGCGTTTTTTTTGGACAAAAAAAGTCAAAATTTTTTTTGACCTCCAAAAGTCATAAAAAACGTCATAGTATAGTATGGCGTTTTTTTCGGACAAAAAAATCGAAAAAATTTTTTCACCTCCAAAAGTCATAAAAAACGTCATAGTATAGTATGGCGTTTTTTTCGGCCAAACAAATTGAAAAATTTTTTTGACCCCCAAAAGTCATAAAAAACAACATAGTATAGTAAGGCGTTTTTTTTTGGACAAAAAAAGTCAAAATCTTTTTTGAGCCTCAAAAGTCATAAAAAACGTCATAGTATAGTATGGCGTTTTTTCGGACAAAAAAAGTCAAAAAATTTTTTTACCTCCAAAAGTCATAAAAAACGTCATAGTATAGTAAGGCGTCAAAATCGGACAAAAAAAGTCAAAAACTTTTTTTTGACCTCCAAAAGTCATAAAAAACGTCATAGTATAGTAAGGCGTTTTTTTCGGACAAAAAAATAGAAAAATTTTTTTGACCCCCAAAAGTCATAAAAAACGTCATAGTATAGTAAGGCGTTTTTTTCGGACAAAAAAATCGAAAAAAATTTTTGACCTCCAAAAGTCATAAAAAACGTCACAGTATAGTAAGGCTTCAAAATCGGACAAAAAAAGTCAACATTTTTTTTGACCTCCAAAAGTCATAAAAAACGTCATAGTATAGTAAGGCGTTTTTTTCGGACAAAAAAAGTCAAATTTTTTTTTGACCTCCAAAAGTCATAAAAAACGTCATAGTATAGTAAGGCGTTTTTTTTTTGGACAAAAAAAAATCAAAATTTTTTTTGACCTCCAAAAGTAATAAAAAACGTCATAGTATAGTAAGGCGTTTTTTTCGGACAAAAAAAGTCAAAAATTTTTTTGAGCTCCAAAAGTCATAAAAAACGTCATAGTATAGTAAGGCGTTTTTTTCGGACAAAAAAAGTCAAAATTTTTTTTGACCTCCAAAAGTCATAAAAAACGTCATAGTATAGTATGGCGTTTTTTTCGGACAAAAAAAGTCAAAAAATTTTTTTACCTCCAAAAGTCATAAAAAACGTCACAGTATAGTAAGGCTTCAAAATCGGACAAAAAAAGTCAACATTTTTTTTGACCTCCAAAAGTCATAAAAAACGTCATAGTATAGTAAGGCGTTTTTTTCGGACAAAAAAAGTCAAAATTTTTTTTGACCTCCAAAAGTCATAAAAAACGTCATAGTATAGTATGGCGTTTTTTTCGGACAAAAAAATCGAAAAATTTTTTTGACCCCCAAAAGTCATAAAAAACGTCATAGTATAGTAAGGCGTTTTTTTCGGACAAAAAAAGTCAAAATTTTTTTTGACCTCCAAAAGTCATAAAAAACGTCATAGTATAGTAAGGCGTTTTTTTCGGACAAAAAAAGTCCAAATTTTTTTTGACCTCCAAAAGTCATAAAAAACGTCATAGTATAGTAAGGCGTTTTTTTCGGACAAAAAAAGTCCAAATTTTTTTTGACCTCCAAAAGTCATAAAAAACGTCATAGTATAGTAAGGCGTTTTTTTCGGACAAAAAAAGTCCAAATTTTTTTTGACCTCCAAAAGTCATAAAAAACGTCATAGTATAGTATGGCGTTTTTTTCGGACAAAAAAAGTCAAAAAATTTTTTTACCTCCAAAAGTCATAAAAAACGTCATAGTATAGTAAGGCGTCAAAATCGGACAAAAAAAGTCAAAAAATTTTTTTGACCTCCAAAAGTCATAAAAAACGTCATAGTATAGTATGGCGTTTTTTTCGGCCAAAAAAATTGAAAAATTTTTTTGACCCCCAAAAGTCATAAAAAACGTCATAGTATAGTAAGGCGTTTTTTTCGGACAAAAAAATCGAAAAATTTTTTTGACCCCCAAAAGTCATAAAAAACATCATAGTATAGTAAGGCTTCAAAATCGGACAAAAAAAGTCAACATTTTTTTTGACCTCCAAAAGTCATAAAAAACGTCATAGTATAGTAAGGCGTTTTTTTTGGACAAAAAAAGTCAAAATTTTTTTTGACCTCCAAAAGTCATAAAAAACGTCATAGTATACTATGGCGTTTTTTTCGGACAAAAAAATCGAAAAATTTTTTTCACCTCCAAAAGTCATAAAAAACGTCATAGTATAGTATGGCGTTTTTTTCGGCCAAACAAATTGAAAAATTTTTTTGACCCCCAAAAGTCATAAAAAACAACATAGTATAGTAAGGCGTTTTTTTTTGGACAAAAAAAGTCAAAATCTTTTTTGAGCCTCAAAAGTCATAAAAAACGTCATAGTATAGTATGGCGTTTTTTCGGACAAAAAAAGTCAAAAAATTTTTTTACCTCCAAAAGTCATAAAAAACGTCATAGTATAGTAAGGCTTCAAAATCGGACAAAAAAAGTCAACATTTTTTTTGACCTCCAAAAGTCATAAAAAACGTCATAGTATAGTAAGGCGTTTTTTTTGGACAAAAAAAGTCAAAATTTTTTTTGACCTCCAAAAGTCATAAAAAACGTCATAGTATAGTATGGCGTTTTTTTCGGACAAAAAAATCGAAAAATTTTTTTGACCCCCAAAAGTCATAAAAAACGTCATAGTATAGTAAGGCGTCAAAATCGGACAAAAAAGTTAACATTTTTTTTGACCTCCAAAAGTCATAAAAAACGTCATAGTATAGTAAGGCGTCAAAATTGGAAAAAAAAAGTCAACATTTTTTTTGACCTCCAAAAGTCATAAAAAACGTCATAGTATAGTATGGCGTTTTTTTCGGACAAAAAAATCGAAAATTTTTTTTGACCTCCAAAAGTCATAAAAAACGTCATAGTATAGTATGGCATTTTTTTCGGCCAAACAAATCGAAAAAATTTTTTGACCCCCAAAAGTCATAAAAAACGACATAGTATAGTAAGGCGTTTTTTTGGACAAAAAAAGTCAAAATCTTTTTTGAGCCTCAAAAGTCATAAAAAACGTCATAGTATAGTATGGTGTTTTTTTCGGACAAAAAAAGTCAAAAAATTTTTTTACCTCCAAAAGTCATAAAAAACGTCATAGTATAGTAAGGCGTCAAAATCGGACAAAAAAAGTCAAAAAAATTTTTTACCTCCAAAAGTCATAAAAAACGTCATAGTATAGTAAGGCGTCAAAATCGGACAAAAAAAGTCAAAATTTTTTTTGACCTCCAAAAGTCATAAAAAACGTCATAGTATAGTAAGGCGTTTTTTTCGGACAAAAAAAGTCAAAATTTTTTTTGACCTCCAAAAGTCATAAAAAAACGTCATAGTATAGTATGGCGTTTTTTTCGGACAAAAAAATCGAAAAAATTTTTTGACCTCCAAAAGTCATAAAAAACGTCATAGTATAGTAAGGCGTCAAAATTGGACAAAAAAAGTCAACATTTTTTTTGACCTCCAAAAGTCATAAAAAACGTCATAGTATAGTATGGCGTTTTTTTCGGACAAAAAAATCGAAAAATTTTTTTGACCCCCAAAAGTCATAAAAAACATCATAGTATAGTAAGGCTTCAAAATCGGACAAAAAAAGTCAACATTTTTTTTGACCTCCAAAAGTCATAAAAAACGTCATAGTATAGTAAGGCGTTTTTTTTTGACAAAAAAAGTCAAAATTTTTTTTGACAAAAAAAGTCAAAATTTTTTTTGACCTCCAAAAGTCATAAAAAACGTCATAGGATAGTAAGGCGTCAAAATCGGACAAAAAAAGTCAAAAAATTTTTTTACCTCCAAAAGTCATAAAAAACGTCATAGTATAGTAAGGCGTCAAAATCGGACAAAAAAAGTCAAAATTTTTTTTGACCTCCAAAAGTCATAAAAAACGTCATAGTATAGTAAGGCGTTTTTTTCGGACAAAAAAAGTCAAAAAATTTTTTGATCTCCAAAAGTCATAAAAAACGTCATAGTATAGTAAGGCGTTTTTTTCGGACAAAAAAAGTCAAAATTTTTTTTGAGCTCCAAAAGTCATAAAAAACGTCATAGTATAGTAAGGCGTTTTTTTCGGACAAAAAAAGTCCAAATTTTTTTTGACCTCCAAAAGTCATAAAAAACGTCATAGTATAGTAAGGCGTTTTTTTCGGACAAAAAAAGTCAAAATTTTTTTTGACCCCCAAAAGTCATAAAAAACGTCATAGTATAGTAAGGCGTCAAAATTGGACAAAAAAAATCAAAATTTTTTTTGACCTCCAAAAGTCATAAAAAACGTCATAGTATAGTAAGGCGTTTTTTTCGGACAAAAAAAGTCAAATTTTTTTTTGAGCTCCAAAAGTCATAAAAAACGTCATAGTATAGTAAGGCGTTTTTTTCGGACAAAAAAAGTCCAAATTTTTTTTGACCTCCAAAAGTCATAAAAAACGTCATAGTATAGTAAGGCGTTTTTTTCGGACAAAAAAAGTCAAAATTTTTTTTGACCCCCAAAAGTCATAAAAAACGTCATAGTATAGTAAGGCGTCAAAATTGGACAAAAAAAGTCAACATTTTTTTTGACCTCCAAAAGTCATAAAAAACGTCATAGTATAGTAAGGCGTTTTTTTCGGCCAAAAAAATTGAAAAATTTTTTTGACCCCCAAAAGTCATAAAAAACGTCATAGTATAGTACGGCGTTTTTTTCGGACAAAAAAATCGAAAAATTTTTTTGACCCCCAAAAGTCATAAAAAACATCATAGTATAGTAAGGCTTCAAAATTGGACAAAAAAAGTCAACATTTTTTTTGACCTCCAAAAGTCATAAAAAACGTCATAGTATAGTATGGCGTTTTTTTCGGACAAAAAAATCGAAAAATTTTTTTCACCTCCAAAAGTCATAAAAAACGTCATAGTATAGTATGGCGTTTTTTTCGGCCAAACAAATTGAAAAATTTTTTTGACCCCCAAAAGTCATAAAAAACAACATAGTATAGTAAGGCGTTTTTTTTTGGACAAAAAAAGTCAAAATCTTTTTTGAGCCTCAAAAGTCATAAAAAACGTCATAGTATAGTATGGCGTTTTTTCGGACAAAAAAAGTCAAAAAATTTTTTTACCTCCAAAAGTCATAAAAAACGTCATAGTATAGTAAGGCTTCAAAATCGGACAAAAAAAGTCAACATTTTTTTTGACCTCCAAAAGTCATAAAAAACGTCATAGTATAGTAAGGCGTTTTTTTTGGACAAAAAAAGTCAAAATTTTTTTTGACCTCCAAAAGTCATAAAAAACGTCATAGTATAGTATGGCGTTTTTTTCGGACAAAAAAATCGAAAAATTTTTTTGACCCCCAAAAGTCATAAAAAACGTCATAGTATAGTAAGGCGTCAAAATCGGACAAAAAAGTTAACATTTTTTTTGACCTCCAAAAGTCATAAAAAACGTCATAGTATAGTAAGGCGTCAAAATTGGAAAAAAAAAGTCAACATTTTTTTTGACCTCCAAAAGTCATAAAAAACGTCATAGTATAGTATGGCGTTTTTTTCGGACAAAAAAATCGAAAATTTTTTTTGACCTCCAAAAGTCATAAAAAACGTCATAGTATAGTATGGCATTTTTTTCGGCCAAACAAATCGAAAAAATTTTTTGACCCCCAAAAGTCATAAAAAACGACATAGTATAGTAAGGCGTTTTTTTTTGGACAAAAAAAGTCAAAATCTTTTTTGAGCCTCAAAAGTCATAAAAAACGTCATAGTATAGTATGGTGTTTTTTTCGGACAAAAAAAGTCAAAAAATTTTTTTACCTCCAAAAGTCATAAAAAACGTCATAGTATAGTAAGGCGTCAAAATCGGACAAAAAAAGTCAAAAAAATTTTTTACCTCCAAAAGTCATAAAAAACGTCATAGTATAGTAAGGCGTCAAAATCGGACAAAAAAAGTCAAAATTTTTTTTGACCTCCAAAAGTCATAAAAAACGTCATAGTATAGTAAGGCGTTTTTTTCGGACAAAAAAAGTCAAAATTTTTTTTGACCTCCAAAAGTCATAAAAAAACGTCATAGTATAGTATGGCGTTTTTTTCGGACAAAAAAATCGAAAAAATTTTTTGACCTCCAAAAGTCATAAAAAACGTCATAGTATAGTAAGGCGTCAAAATTGGACAAAAAAAGTCAACATTTTTTTTGACCTCCAAAAGTCATAAAAAACGTCATAGTATAGTATGGCGTTTTTTTCGGACAAAAAAATCGAAAAATTTTTTTGACCCCCAAAAGTCATAAAAAACATCATAGTATAGTAAGGCTTCAAAATCGGACAAAAAAAGTCAACATTTTTTTTGACCTCCAAAAGTCATAAAAAACGTCATAGTATAGTAAGGCGTTTTTTTTTTGACAAAAAAAGTCAAAATTTTTTTTGACAAAAAAAGTCAAAATTTTTTTTGACCTCCAAAAGTCATAAAAAACGTCATAGGATAGTAAGGCGTCAAAATCGGACAAAAAAAGTCAAAAAATTTTTTTACCTCCAAAAGTCATAAAAAACGTCATAGTATAGTAAGGCGTCAAAATCGGACAAAAAAAGTCAAAATTTTTTTTGACCTCCAAAAGTCATAAAAAACGTCATAGTATAGTAAGGCGTTTTTTTCGGACAAAAAAAGTCAAAAAATTTTTTGATCTCCAAAAGTCATAAAAAACGTCATAGTATAGTAAGGCGTTTTTTTCGGACAAAAAAAGTCAAAATTTTTTTTGAGCTCCAAAAGTCATAAAAAACGTCATAGTATAGTAAGGCGTTTTTTTCGGACAAAAAAAGTCCAAATTTTTTTTGACCTCCAAAAGTCATAAAAAACGTCATAGTATAGTAAGGCGTTTTTTTCGGACAAAAAAAGTCAAAATTTTTTTTGACCCCCAAAAGTCATAAAAAACGTCATAGTATAGTAAGGCGTCAAAATTGGACAAAAAAAATCAAAATTTTTTTTGACCTCCAAAAGTCATAAAAAACGTCATAGTATAGTAAGGCGTTTTTTTCGGACAAAAAAAGTCAAATTTTTTTTTGAGCTCCAAAAGTCATAAAAAACGTCATAGTATAGTAAGGCGTTTTTTTCGGACAAAAAAAGTCCAAATTTTTTTTGACCTCCAAAAGTCATAAAAAACGTCATAGTATAGTAAGGCGTTTTTTTCGGACAAAAAAAGTCAAAATTTTTTTTGACCCCCAAAAGTCATAAAAAACGTCATAGTATAGTAAGGCGTCAAAATTGGACAAAAAAAGTCAACATTTTTTTTGACCTCCAAAAGTCATAAAAAACGTCATAGTATAGTAAGGCGTTTTTTTCGGCCAAAAAAATTGAAAAATTTTTTTGACCCCCAAAAGTCATAAAAAACGTCATAGTATAGTAAGGCGTTTTTTTCGGACAAAAAAATCGAAAAATTTTTTTGACCCCCAAAAGTCATAAAAAACATCATAGTATAGTAAGGCTTCAAAATTGGACAAAAAAAGTCAACATTTTTTTTGACCTCCAAAAGTCATAAAAAACGTCATAGTATAGTATGGCGTTTTTTTCGGACAAAAAAATCGAAAATTTTTTTTGACCTCCAAAAGTCATAAAAAACGTCATAGTATAGTAAGGCGTTTTTTTCGGACAATAAAAGTCCAAATTTTTTTTGACCTCCAAAAGTCATAAAAAACGTCATAGTATAGTATGGCGTTTTTTTCGGACAAAAAAATCGAAAAAAATTTTTGACCTCCAAAAGTCATAAAAAACGTCATAGTATAGTAAGGCGTTTTTTTTTTGGACAAAAAAAAATCAAAATTTTTTTTGACCTCCAAAAGTAATAAAAAACGTCATAGTATAGTAAGGCGTTTTTTTCGGACAAAAAAAGTCAAAATTTTTTTTGAGCTCCAAAAGTCATAAAAAACGTCATAGTATAGCAAGGCGTTTTTTTCGGACAAAAAAAGTCCAAATTTTTTTTGACCTCCAAAAGTCATAAAAAACGTCATAGTATAGTATGGCGTTTTTTTCGGACAAAAAAAGTCAAAAAATTTTTTTACCTCCAAAAGTCATAAAAAACGTCACAGTATAGTAAGGCTTCAAAATCGGACAAAAAAAGTCAACATTTTTTTTGACCCCCAAAAGTCATAAAAAACGTCATAGTATAGTAAGGCGTTTTTTTCGGACAAAAAAATCGAAAATTTTTTTTGACCTCCAAAAGTCATAAAAAACGTCATAGTATAGTAAGGCGTTTTTTTTCGGACAAAAAAAGTCCAAATTTTTTTTGACCTCCAAAAGTCATAAAAAACGTCATAGTATAGTATGGCGTTTTTTTCGGACAAAAAAATCGAAAAAAATTTTTGACCTCCAAAAGTCATAAAAAACGTCACAGTATAGTAAGGCTTCAAAATCGGACAAAAAAAGTCAAAATTTTTTTTGACCTCCAAAAGTCATAAAAAACGTCATAGTATAGTAAGGCGTTTTTTTCGGACAAAAAAAGTCAAAATTTTTTTTGACCTCCAAAAGTCATAAAAAACGTCATAGTATAGTATGGCGTTTTTTTCGGACAAAAAAATCGAAAAATTTTTTTGACCCCCAAAAGTCATAAAAAACGTCATAGTATAGTAAGGCGTTTTTTTCGGACAAAAAAAGTCAAAATTTTTTTTGACCTCCAAAAGTCATAAAAAACGTCATAGTATAGTAAGGCGTTTTTTTCGGACAAAAAAAGTCCAAATTTTTTTTGACCTCCAAAAGTCATAAAAAACGTCATAGTATAGTAAGGCGTTTTTTTCGGACAAAAAAAGTCAAAATTTTTTTTGACCTCCAAAAGTCATAAAAAACGTCATAGTATAGTAAGGCGTCAAAATCGGACAAAAAAAGTCAAAAAAATTTTTTGACCTCCAAAAGTCATAAAAAACGTCATAGTATAGTATGGCGTTTTTTTCGGCCAAAAAAATTGAAAAATTTTTTTGACCCCCAAAAGTCATAAAAAACGTCATAGTATAGTAAGGCGTTTTTTTCGGACAAAAAAATCGAAAATTTTTTTTGACCCCCAAAAGTCATAAAAAACGTCATAGTATAGTAAGGCTTCAAAATCGGACAAAAAAAGTCAACATTTTTTTTGACCTCCAAAAGTCATAAAAAACGTCATAGTATAGTAAGGCGTTTTTTTTGGACAAAAAAAGTCAAAATTTTTTTTGACCTCCAAAAGTCATAAAAAACGTCATAGTATAGTATGGCGTTTTTTTCGGACAAAAAAATCGAAAAAATTTTTTCACCTCCAAAAGTCATAAAAAACGTCATAGTATAGTATGGCGTTTTTTTCGGCCAAACAAATTGAAAAATTTTTTTGACCCCCAAAAGTCATAAAAAACAACATAGTATAGTAAGGCGTTTTTTTTTGGACAAAAAAAGTCAAAATCTTTTTTGAGCCTCAAAAGTCATAAAAAACGTCATAGTATAGTATGGCGTTTTTTCGGACAAAAAAAGTCAAAAAATTTTTTTACCTCCAAAAGTCATAAAAAACGTCATAGTATAGTAAGGCGTCAAAATCGGACAAAAAAAGTCAAAAACTTTTTTTTGACCTCCAAAAGTCATAAAAAACGTCATAGTATAGTAAGGCGTTTTTTTCGGACAAAAAAATAGAAAAATTTTTTTGACCCCCAAAAGTCATAAAAAACGTCATAGTATAGTAAGGCGTTTTTTTCGGACAAAAAAATCGAAAAAAATTTTTGACCTCCAAAAGTCATAAAAAACGTCACAGTATAGTAAGGCTTCAAAATCGGACAAAAAAAGTCAACATTTTTTTTGACCTCCAAAAGTCATAAAAAACGTCATAGTATAGTAAGGCGTTTTTTTCGGACAAAAAAAGTCAAATTTTTTTTTGACCTCCAAAAGTCATAAAAAACGTCATAGTATAGTAAGGCGTTTTTTTTTTGGACAAAAAAAAATCAAAATTTTTTTTGACCTCCAAAAGTAATAAAAAACGTCATAGTATAGTAAGGCGTTTTTTTCGGACAAAAAAAGTCAAAAATTTTTTTGAGCTCCAAAAGTCATAAAAAACGTCATAGTATAGTAAGGCGTTTTTTTCGGACAAAAAAAGTCAAAATTTTTTTTGACCTCCAAAAGTCATAAAAAACGTCATAGTATAGTATGGCGTTTTTTTCGGACAAAAAAAGTCAAAAAATTTTTTTACCTCCAAAAGTCATAAAAAACGTCACAGTATAGTAAGGCTTCAAAATCGGACAAAAAAAGTCAACATTTTTTTTGACCTCCAAAAGTCATAAAAAACGTCATAGTATAGTAAGGCGTTTTTTTCGGACAAAAAAAGTCAAAATTTTTTTTGACCTCCAAAAGTCATAAAAAACGTCATAGTATAGTATGGCGTTTTTTTCGGACAAAAAAATCGAAAAATTTTTTTGACCCCCAAAAGTCATAAAAAACGTCATAGTATAGTAAGGCGTTTTTTTCGGACAAAAAAAGTCAAAATTTTTTTTGACCTCCAAAAGTCATAAAAAACGTCATAGTATAGTAAGGCGTTTTTTTCGGACAAAAAAAGTCCAAATTTTTTTTGACCTCCAAAAGTCATAAAAAACGTCATAGTATAGTAAGGCGTTTTTTTCGGACAAAAAAAGTCCAAATTTTTTTTGACCTCCAAAAGTCATAAAAAACGTCATAGTATAGTAAGGCGTTTTTTTCGGACAAAAAAAGTCCAAATTTTTTTTGACCTCCAAAAGTCATAAAAAACGTCATAGTATAGTATGGCGTTTTTTTCGGACAAAAAAAGTCAAAAAATTTTTTTACCTCCAAAAGTCATAAAAAACGTCATAGTATAGTAAGGCGTCAAAATCGGACAAAAAAAGTCAAAAAATTTTTTTGACCTCCAAAAGTCATAAAAAACGTCATAGTATAGTATGGCGTTTTTTTCGGCCAAAAAAATTGAAAAATTTTTTTGACCCCCAAAAGTCATAAAAAACGTCATAGTATAGTAAGGCGTTTTTTTCGGACAAAAAAATCGAAAAATTTTTTTGACCCCCAAAAGTCATAAAAAACATCATAGTATAGTAAGGCTTCAAAATCGGACAAAAAAAGTCAACATTTTTTTTGACCTCCAAAAGTCATAAAAAACGTCATAGTATAGTAAGGCGTTTTTTTTGGACAAAAAAAGTCAAAATTTTTTTTGACCTCCAAAAGTCATAAAAAACGTCATAGTATACTATGGCGTTTTTTTCGGACAAAAAAATCGAAAAATTTTTTTGACCTCCAAAAGTCATAAAAAACGTCATAGTATAGTATGGCGTTTTTTTTCGGACAAAAAAATCGAAAATTTTTTTTGACCTCCAAAAGTCATAAAAAACGTCATAGTATAGTATGGCGTTTTTTTCGGCCAAACAAATTGAAAAATTTTTTTTACCTCCAAAAGTCATAAAAAACGTCATAGTATAGTAAGGCGTTTTTTTTGGACAAAAAAAGTCAAAATTTTTTTTGACCTCCAAAAGTCATAAAAAACGTCATAGTATAGTATGGCGTTTTTTTCGGACAAAAAAAGTCAAAATTTTTTTTGACCTCCAAAAGTCATAAAAAACGTCATAGTATAGTATGGCGTTTTTTTCGGACAAAAAAATCGAAAATTTTTTTTGACCCCCAAAAGTCATAAAAAACGTCATAGTATAGTAAGGCGTCAAAATCGGACAAAAAAAGTTAACATTTTTTTTGACCTCCAAAAGTCATAAAAAACGTCATATTATAGTAAGGCGTTTTTTTCGGACAAAAAAATCGAAAAAATTTTTTGACCTCCAAAAGTCATAAAAAACGTCATAGTATAGTAAGGCGTATTTTTCGGACAAAAAAAGTCAACATTTTTTTTGACCCCCAAAAGTCATAAAAAACGTCATAGTATAGTAAGGCGTCAAAATCGGACAAAAAAAGTCAACATTTTTTTTGACCTCCAAAAGTCATAAAAAACGTCATAGTATAGTAAGGCGTTTTTTTCGGACAAAAAAAACGAAAAATTTTTTTCACCTCCAAAAGTCATAAAAAACGTCATAGTATAGTATGGCGTTTTTTTCGGCCAAACAAATTGAAAAATTTTTTTGACCCCCAAAAGTCATAAAAAACGTCATAGTATAGTAAGGCGTCAAAATCGGACAAAAAAAGTTAACATTTTTTTTGACCTCCAAAAGTCATAAAAAACGTCATATTATAGTAAGGCGTTTTTTTCGGACAAAAAAATCGAAAAAATTTTTTGACCTCCAAAAGTCATAAAAAACGTCATAGTATAGTAAGGCGTTTTTTTCGGACAAAAAAAGTCAAAATTTTTTTTGACCCCCAAAAGTCATAAAAAACGTCATAGTATAGTAAGGCGTCAAAATTGGACAAAAAACGTCAACATTTTTTTTGACCTCCAAAAGTCATAAAAAACGTCATAGTATAGTATGGCGTTTTTTTCGGACAAAAAAATCGAAAAATTTTTTTGACCTCCAAAAGTCATAAAAACGTCATAGTATAGTATGGCGTTTTTTTCGGCCAAACAAATCGAAAAATTTTTTTGACCCCCAAAAGTCATAAAAAACGACATAGTATAGTAAGGCGTTTTTTTTTGGACAAAAAAAGTCAAAATCTTTTTTGAGCCTCAAAAGTCATAAAAAACGTCATAGTATAGTAAGGCGTCAAAATCGGACAAAAAAAGTCAACATTTTTTTTGACCTCCAAAAGTCATAAAAAACGTCATAGTATAGTATGGCGTTTTTTTCGGACAAAAAAATCGAAAAAATTTTTTGACCTCCAAAAGTCATAAAAAACGTCATAGTATAGTAAGGCGTCAAAATCGGACAAAAAAAGTCAACATTTTTTTTGACCTCCAAAAGTCATAAAAAACGTCATAGTATAGTATGGCGTTTTTTTCGGCCAAACAAATTGAAAAAATTTTTTGACCCCCAAAAGTCATAAAAAACAACATAGTATAGTAAGGCGTTTTTTTTTTGACAAAAAAAGTCAAAATCTTTTTTGAGCCTCAAAAGTCATAAAAAACGTCATAGTATAGTATGGCGTTTTTTCGGACAAAAAAAGTCAAGAAATTTTTTTACCTCCAAAAGTCATAAAAAACGTCATAGTATAGTAAGGCGTCAAAATCGGACAAAAAAAGTCAAAAAATTTTTTTACCTCCAAAAGTCATAAAAAACGTCATAGTATAGTAAGGCGTTTTTTTTGGACAAAAAAAGTCAAAAATTTTTTTGACCTCCAAAAGTCATAAAAAACGTCATAGTATAGTATGGCGTTTTTTTCGGCCAAAAAAATCGAAACATTTTTTTGACCCCCAAAAGTCATAAAAAACGTCATAGTATAGTAAGGCGTCAAAATCGGACAAAAAAAGTCAAAAAATTTTTTGACCTCCAAAAGTCATAAAAAACGTCATAGTATAGTAAGGCGTTTTTTTCGGACAAAAAAAGTCAAAATTTTTTTTGACCTCCAAAAGTCATAAAAAACGTCATAGTATAGTATGGCGTTTTTTTCGGACCAAAAAATCGAAAAAATATTTTGACCTCCAAAAGTCATAAAAAACGTCATAGTATAGTAAGGCGTTTTTTTTTTTGGACAAAAAAAAAATCAAAATTTTTTTTGACCTCCAAAAGTAATAAAAAACGTCATAGTATAGTAAGGCGTTTTTTTCGGACAAAAAAAGTCAAAATTTTTTTTGACCTCCAAAAGTCATAAAAAACGTCATAGTATAGTAAGGCGTTTTTTTCGGACAAAAAAAGTCCAAATTTTTTTTGACCCCCAAAAGTCATAAAAAACGTCATAGTATAGTAAGGCGTTTTTTTCGGACAAAAAAATCGAAAATTTTTTTTGACCCCCAAAAGTCATAAAAAAACATCATAGTATAGTAAGGCTTCGAAATCGGACAAAAAAAGTCAACATTTTTTTTGACCTCCAAAAGTCATAAAAAACGTCATAGTATAGTAAGGCGTTTTTTTTGGACAAAAAAAGTCAAAATTTTTTTTGACCTCCAAAAGTCATAAAAAACGTCATAGTATAGTAAGGCGTTTTTTTCGGACAAAAAAAGTCAAAATTTTTTTTGACCCCCAAAAGTCATAAAAAACGTCATAGTATAGTAAGGCGTCAAAATCGGACAAAAAAAGTCAACATTTTTTTTGACCTCCAAAAGTCATAAAAAACGTCATAGTATAGTAAGGCGTTTTTTTCGGACAAAAAAATCGAAAAATTTTTTTCACCTCCAAAAGTCATAAAAAACGTCATAGTATAGTATGGCGTTTTTTTCGGCCAAACAAATTGAAAAATTTTTTTGACCCCCAAAAGTCATAAAAAACAACATAGTATAGTAAGGCGTTTTTTTTTTGACAAAAAAAGTCAAAATCTTTTTTGAGCCTCAAAAGTCATAAAAAACGTCATAGTATAGTATGGCGTTTTTTCGGACAAAAAAAGTCAAAAAATTTTTTTACCTCCAAAAGTCATAAAAAACGTCATAGTATAGTAAGGCGTCAAAATCGGACAAAAAAAGTCAAAAAAATTTTTTACCTCCAAAAGTCATAAAAAACGTCATAGTATAGTAAGGCGTTTTTTTTGGACAAAAAAAGTCAAAAATTTTTTTGACCTCCAAAAGTCATAAAAAACGTCATAGTATAGTATGGCGTTTTTTTCGGACAAAAAAATCGAAAATTTTTTTTGACCCCCAAAAGTCATAAAAAACGTCATAGTATAGTAAGGCGTCAAAATCGGACAAAAAAAGTTAACATTTTTTTTGACCTCCAAAAGTCATAAAAAACGTCATATTATAGTAAGGCGTTTTTTTCGGACAAAAAAATCGAAAAAATTTTTTGACCTCCAAAAGTCATAAAAAACGTCATAGTATAGTAAGGCGTATTTTTCGGACAAAAAAAGTCAAAATTTTTTTTGACCTCCAAAAGTCATAAAAAACGTCATAGTATAGTATGGCGTTTTTTTCGGACAAAAAAATCGAAAAATTTTTTTGACCCCCAAAAGTCATAAAAAACGTCATAGTATAGTAAGGCGTTTTTTTTCGGACAAAAAAAGTCAAAATTTTTTTTGACCTCCAAAAGTCATAAAAAACGTCATAGTATAGTAAGGCGTTTTTTTCGGACAAAAAAAGTCCAAATTTTTTTTGACCTCCAAAAGTCATAAAAAACGTCATAGTATAGTAAGGCGTTTTTTTCGGACAAAAAAAGTCCAAATTTTTTTTGACCTCCAAAAGTCATAAAAAACGTCATAGTATAGTATTGCGTTTTTTTCGGACAAAAAAAGTCAAAAAATTTTTTTACCTCCAAAAGTCATAAAAAACGTCATAGTATAGTAAGGCGTCAAAATCGGACAAAAAAAGTCAAAAAAATTTTTTGACCTCCAAAAGTCATAAAAAACGTCATAGTATAGTATGGCGTTTTTTTCGGCCAAAAAAATTGAAAAATTTTTTTGACCCCCAAAAGTCATAAAAAACGTCATAGTATAGTAAGGCGTTTTTTTTCGGACAAAAAAATCGAAAATTTTTTTTGACCCCCAAAAGTCATAAAAAACGTCATAGTATAGTAAGGCTTCAAAATCGGACAAAAAAAGTCAACATTTTTTTTGACCTCCAAAAGTCATAAAAAACGTCATAGTATAGTAAGGCGTTTTTTTTGGACAAAAAAAGTCCAAATTTTTTTTGACCTCCAAAAGTCATAAAAAACGTCATAGTATAGTATGGCGTTTTTTTCGGACAAAAAAATCGAAAAAATTTTTTCACCTCCAAAAGTCATAAAAAACGTCATAGTATAGTATGGCGTTTTTTTCGGCCAAACAAATTGAAAAATTTTTTTGACCCCCAAAAGTCATAAAAAACAACATAGTATAGTAAGGCGTTTTTTTTTGGACAAAAAAAGTCAAAATCTTTTTTGAGCCTCAAAAGTCATAAAAAACGTCATAGTATAGTATGGCGTTTTTTCGGACAAAAAAAGTCAAAAAATTTTTTTACCTCCAAAAGTCATAAAAAACGTCATAGTATAGTAAGGCGTCAAAATCGGACAAAAAAAGTCAAAAACTTTTTTTTGACCTCCAAAAGTCATAAAAAACGTCATAGTATAGTAAGGCGTTTTTTTCGGACAAAAAAATAGAAAAATTTTTTTGACCCCCAAAAGTCATAAAAAACGTCATAGTATAGTAAGGCGTTTTTTTCGGACAAAAAAATCGAAAAAAATTTTTGACCTCCAAAAGTCATAAAAAACGTCACAGTATAGTAAGGCTTCAAAATCGGACAAAAAAAGTCAACATTTTTTTTGACCTCCAAAAGTCATAAAAAACGTCATAGTATAGTAAGGCGTTTTTTTCGGACAAAAAAAGTCAAATTTTTTTTTGACCTCCAAAAGTCATAAAAAACGTCATAGTATAGTAAGGCGTTTTTTTTTTGGACAAAAAAAAATCAAAATTTTTTTTGACCTCCAAAAGTAATAAAAAACGTCATAGTATAGTAAGGCGTTTTTTTCGGACAAAAAAAGTCAAAAATTTTTTTGAGCTCCAAAAGTCATAAAAAACGTCATAGTATAGTAAGGCGTTTTTTTCGGACAAAAAAAGTCAAAATTTTTTTTGACCTCCAAAAGTCATAAAAAACGTCATAGTATAGTATGGCGTTTTTTTCGGACAAAAAAAGTCAAAAAATTTTTTTACCTCCAAAAGTCATAAAAAACGTCACAGTATAGTAAGGCTTCAAAATCGGACAAAAAAAGTCAACATTTTTTTTGACCTCCAAAAGTCATAAAAAACGTCATAGTATAGTAAGGCGTTTTTTTCGGACAAAAAAAGTCAAAATTTTTTTTGACCTCCAAAAGTCATAAAAAACGTCATAGTATAGTATGGCGTTTTTTTCGGACAAAAAAATCGAAAAATTTTTTTGACCCCCAAAAGTCATAAAAAACGTCATAGTATAGTAAGGCGTTTTTTTCGGACAAAAAAAGTCCAAATTTTTTTTGACCTCCAAAAGTCATAAAAAACGTCATAGTATAGTAAGGCGTTTTTTTCGGACAAAAAAAGTCCAAATTTTTTTTGACCTCCAAAAGTCATAAAAAACGTCATAGTATAGTAAGGCGTTTTTTTCGGACAAAAAAAGTCCAAATTTTTTTTGACCTCCAAAAGTCATAAAAAACGTCATAGTATAGTAAGGCGTTTTTTTCGGACAAAAAAAGTCAAAATTTTTTTTGACCTCCAAAAGTCATAAAAAACGTCATAGTATAGTATGGCGTTTTTTTCGGACAAAAAAAGTCAAAAAATTTTTTTACCTCCAAAAGTCATAAAAAACGTCATAGTATAGTAAGGCGTCAAAATCGGACAAAAAAAGTCAAAAAATTTTTTTGACCTCCAAAAGTCATAAAAAACGTCATAGTATAGTATGGCGTTTTTTTCGGCCAAAAAAATTGAAAAATTTTTTTGACCCCCAAAAGTCATAAAAAACGTCATAGTATAGTAAGGCGTTTTTTTCGGACAAAAAAATCGAAAAATTTTTTTGACCCCCAAAAGTCATAAAAAACATCATAGTATAGTAAGGCTTCAAAATCGGACAAAAAAAGTCAACATTTTTTTTGACCTCCAAAAGTCATAAAAAACGTCATAGTATAGTAAGGCGTTTTTTTTGGACAAAAAAAGTCAAAATTTTTTTTGACCTCCAAAAGTCATAAAAAACGTCATAGTATACTATGGCGTTTTTTTCGGACAAAAAAATCGAAAAATTTTTTTCACCTCCAAAAGTCATAAAAAACGTCATAGTATAGTATGGCGTTTTTTTCGGCCAAACAAATTGAAAAATTTTTTTGACCCCCAAAAGTCATAAAAAACAACATAGTATAGTAAGGCGTTTTTGTTTGGACAAAAAAAGTCAAAATCTTTTTTGAGCCTCAAAAGTCATAAAAAACGTCATAGTATAGTATGGCGTTTTTTCGGACAAAAAAAGTCAAAAAAATTTTTTACCTCCAAAAGTCATAAAAAACGTCATAGTATAGTAAGGCTTCAAAATCGGACAAAAAAAGTCAACATTTTTTTTTACCTCCAAAAGTCATAAAAAACGTCATAGTATAGTAAGGCGTTTTTTTTGGACAAAAAAAGTCAAAATTTTTTTTGACCTCCAAAAGTCATAAAAAACGTCATAGTATAGTATGGCATTTTTTTCGGACAAAAAAATCGAAAAATTTTTTTGACCCCCAAAAGTCATAAAAAACGTCATAGTATAGTAAGGCGTCAAAATCGGACAAAAAAAGTTAACATTTTTTTTGACCTCCAAAAGTCATAAAAAACGTCATAGTATAGTAAGGCGTCAAAATTGGACAAAAAAAGTCAACATTTTTTTTGACCTCCAAAAGTCATAAAAAACGTCATAGTATAGTATGGCGTTTTTTTCGGACAAAAAAATCGAAAAATTTTTTTGACCTCCAAAAGTCATAAAAAACGTCATAGTATAGTATGGCGTTTTTTTCGGCCAAACAAATCGAAAAAATTTTTTGACCCCCAAAAGTCATAAAAAACGACATAGTATAGTAAGGCGTTTTTTTTTGGACAAAAAAAGTCAAAATCTTTTTTGAGCCTCAAAAGTCATAAAAAACGTCATAGTATAGTAAGGCGTCAAAATTGGACAAAAAAAGTCAACATTTTTTTTGACCTCCAAAAGTCATAAAAAACGTCATAGTATAGTATGGCGTTTTTTTCGGACAAAAAAATCGAAAAAATTTTTTGACCTCCAAAAGTCATAAAAAACGTCATAGTATAGTATGGCGTCAAAATCGGACAAAAAAAGTCAACATTTTTTTTGACCTCCAAAAGTCATAAAAAACGTCATAGTATAGTATGGCGTTTTTTTCGGACAAAAAAATCGAAAAATTTTTTTGACCCCCAAAAGTCATAAAAAACGTCATAGTATAGTAAGGCGTTTTTTTCGGACAAAAAAAGTCAAAATTTTTTTGACCTCCAAAAGTCATAAAAAACATCATAGTATAGTAAGGCGTCAAAATCGGACAAAAAAAGTCAAAAATTTTTTTGACCTCCAAAAGTCATAAAAAACGTCATAGTATAGTATGGCGTTTTTTTCGGACAAAAAAATCGAAAAAATTTTTTGACCTCCAAAAGTCATAAAAAACGTCATAGTATAGTAAGGCGTCAAAATCGGACAAAAAAAGTCAACATTTTTTTTGACCTCCAAAAGTCATAAAAAACGTCATAGTATAGTATGGCGTTTTTTTCGGCCAAACAAATTGAAAAAATTTTTTGACCCCCAAAAGTCATAAAAAACAACATAGTATAGTAAGGCGTTTTTTTTTTGACAAAAAAAGTCAAAATCTTTTTTGAGCCTCAAAAGTCATAAAAAACGTCATAGTATAGTATGGCGTTTTTTCGGACAAAAAAAGTCAAGAAATTTTTTTACCTCCAAAAGTCATAAAAAACGTCATAGTATAGTAAGGCGTCAAAATCGGACAAAAAAAGTCAAAAAATTTTTTTACCTCCAAAAGTCATAAAAAACGTCATAGTATAGTAAGGCGTTTTTTTTGGACAAAAAAAGTCAAAAATTTTTTTGACCTCCAAAAGTCATAAAAAACGTCATAGTATAGTATGGCGTTTTTTTCGGCCAAAAAAATCGAAACATTTTTTTGACCCCCAAAAGTCATAAAAAACGTCATAGTATAGTAAGGCGTCAAAATCGGACAAAAAAAGTCAAAAAATTTTTTGACCTCCAAAAGTCATAAAAAACGTCATAGTATAGTAAGGCGTTTTTTTCGGACAAAAAAAGTCAAAATTTTTTTTGACCTCCAAAAGTCATAAAAAACGTCATAGTATAGTATGGCGTTTTTTTCGGACCAAAAAATCGAAAAAATATTTTGACCTCCAAAAGTCATAAAAAACGTCATAGTATAGTAAGGCGTTTTTTTTTTTGGACAAAAAAAAATCAAAATTTTTTTTGACCTCCAAAAGTAATAAAAAACGTCATAGTATAGTAAGGCGTTTTTTTCGGACAAAAAAAGTCAAAATTTTTTTTGACCTCCAAAAGTCATAAAAAACGTCATAGTATAGTAAGGCGTTTTTTTCGGACAAAAAAAGTCCAAATTTTTTTTGACCCCCAAAAGTCATAAAAAACGTCATAGTATAGTAAGGCGTTTTTTTCGGACAAAAAAATCGAAAATTTTTTTTGACCCCCAAAAGTCATAAAAAAACATCATAGTATAGTAAGGCTTCGAAATCGGACAAAAAAAGTCAACATTTTTTTTGACCTCCAAAAGTCATAAAAAACGTCATAGTATAGTAAGGCGTTTTTTTTGGACAAAAAAAGTCAAAATTTTTTTTGACCTCCAAAAGTCATAAAAAACGTCATAGTATAGTAAGGCGTTTTTTTCGGACAAAAAAAGTCAAAATTTTTTTTGACCCCCAAAAGTCATAAAAAACGTCATAGTATAGTAAGGCGTCAAAATCGGACAAAAAAAGTCAACATTTTTTTTGACCTCCAAAAGTCATAAAAAACGTCATAGTATAGTAAGGCGTTTTTTTCGGACAAAAAAATCGAAAAATTTTTTTCACCTCCAAAAGTCATAAAAAACGTCATAGTATAGTATGGCGTTTTTTTCGGCCAAACAAATTGAAAAATTTTTTTGACCCCCAAAAGTCATAAAAAACAACATAGTATAGTAAGGCGTTTTTTTTTTGACAAAAAAAGTCAAAATCTTTTTTGAGCCTCAAAAGTCATAAAAAACGTCATAGTATAGTATGGCGTTTTTTCGGACAAAAAAAGTCAAAAAATTTTTTTACCTCCAAAAGTCATAAAAAACGTCATAGTATAGTAAGGCGTCAAAATCGGACAAAAAAAGTCAAAAAAATTTTTTACCTCCAAAAGTCATAAAAAACGTCATAGTATAGTAAGGCGTTTTTTTTGGACAAAAAAAGTCAAAAATTTTTTTGACCTCCAAAAGTCATAAAAAACGTCATAGTATAGTATGGCGTTTTTTTCGGACAAAAAAATCGAAACATTTTTTTGACCCCCAAAAGTCATAAAAAACGTCATAGTATAGTAAGGCGTCAAAATCGGACAAAAAAAGTCAACATTTTTTTTGACCTCCAAAAGTCATAAAAAACGTCATAGTATAGTAAGGCGTTTTTTTCGGACAAAAAAAGTCAAAATTTTTTTTGAGCCTCAAAAGTCATAAAAAACGTCATAGTATAGTATGGCGTTTTTTTTTGGACAAAAAAAGTCAAAATCTTTTTTGAGCCTCAAAAGTCATAAAAAACGTCATAGTATAGTATGGCGTTTTTTCGGACAAAAAAAGTCAAAAAAATTTTTTACCTCCAAAAGTCATAAAAAACGTCATAGTATAGTAAGGCTTCAAAATCGGACAAAAAAAGTCAACATTTTTTTTGACCTCCAAAAGTCATAAAAAACGTCATAGTATAGTATGGCGTTTTTTTCGGACAAAAAAATCGAAAAATTTTTTTGACCTCCAAAAGTCATAAAAAACGTCATAGTATAGTATGGCGTTTTTTTCGGCCAAACAAATCGAAAAATTTTTTTGACCCCCAAAAGTCATAAAAAACGACATAGTATAGTAAGGCGTTTTTTTTTGGACAAAAAAAGTCAAAATCTTTTTTGAGCCTCAAAAGTCATAAAAAACGTCATAGTATAGTAAGGCGTCAAAATTGGACAAAAAAAGTCAACATTTTTTTTGACCTCCAAAAGTCATAAAAAACGTCATAGTATAGTAAGGCGTTTTTTTCGGACAAAAAAAGTCAAAATTTTTTTTGACCTCCAAAAGTCATAAAAAACGTCATAGTATAGTAAGGCGTTTTTTTCGGACAAAAAAAGTCAAAATTTTTTTCGACCCCCAAAAGTCATAAAAAACGTTATAGTATATTAAGGTGTCAAAATCGGACAAAAAAAGTCAAAATTTTTCTTGACCTCCAAAAGTCATAAAAAACGTCATAGTATAGTAAGGCGTTTTTTTCGGACAAAAAAAGTCAAAATTTTTTTCGACCCCCAAAAGTCATAAAAAACGTTATAGTATATTAAGGTGTCAAAATCGGACAAAAAAAGTCAAAATTTTTCTTGACCTCCAAAAGTCATAAAAAACGTCATAGTATAGTAAGGCGTTTTTTTCGGGCAAAAAAAGTCAAAAAATTTTTCCTGAGTATCGGTCAAAAGTGACCCTGGTTAACACTCCAAATTTTCACTCTCCCAACTCACTTATATGGGGGAAATTCAAATGCTCATAACTCCGGAACCCTAAGTCCTAGAGACTCAAGGGTGGTACCGTTGGACTCGGGGTACCCACAAATGGGGGGGTATGACAAGGTCCCATGTCTCTATCTTGCTCCCTGAGGATCGGTCAAAACTG